>NC_047074.1:14329241-14634197 GCF_902459465.1 Asterias rubens | reverse complement strand
TATCCTTGCTGCACTTTACGTAGGTTCAGTACATGCACGCTCGCTTACGTACGCGGGCACATACAAAATTGTAGTCATGTCCACCGAAAGGTCTTGCATAGCCCCGGACACGATTGCATGCAAAAGTTAGTGTCCGGAGCGGACAGTATTGCATGGCGGACACAATTGCATCTGACACCGGCGCTCTACTAACTGAGCTATCTAGCCATTGGGCGGGTCTTCCTAGTATTTGTTCGGGGTGCCACAACTAATACAAGACAGATATAAAAACACATCGATTTGACAAAATATTTGCTCAGCGATTACTTTTTAGTTTAATTTCGCATTACTGTTATCATATAAATTGTTATAATGTAAATAAATTTCTATTATAGAATTAATTAAACTATTCATGTATACAGAAAAACCAATGTTTGGCCATTAACTTATTCGATTATACTGCAGCGGATCGGTGTGTAGGAGAGCATATTAAACTAAATCATTTAAGGATTTCAGAATTTGTGTTAATAACTTCTTATAACTTGTGAAACCAACGCAACTTGACCAGGATTAACCCGAATCTGATAAAATGTTGAAAATGCATTACTTTGACTTAAAATCAGAATACTTATCTTCAAAGTTATAAGTAGGATTTGAAACTTTGCATGGTGGAAATACGATATAGAAAGGTTTGCGTTAACACCATGTAATGACTTTCTCTAATGAGTTGGGGTGGTTCTGAAAAGAACCGTTGGTTTCAACTCATAGCTTAAAAGTTATAACTGACAAAATGGCGAACCGTAAGTTGTGCTGCTGTGCACAGTCACAATTTAAGGTACACTTGCTGTAACAAAGACACGAACAACCGATAAATATTGAGTAAATCTTTGCAGATCTTGTATTCCACAATCTCAAGCACCCATTCATCATTGACATAGTGACTGTAATGACCACATTAAGACAACTGCTACATCGGTAGTTTTCCCAACTGTTGTTCATTAAATGGACATACAGGAAATGTGTTGCCATGACTATGGCTGTGCTCTGATGCATTTTAAGGGGCAAGTACATAGGTTTTTTCAATCACCACTCATTAAAATCAAGACACTGTAGATATTTTCGTGAATAAACAAACTGCTGAAAATGATAAGGAGCAATTACAGATAGCAAACTTTAAGAAGATTTAAAGGCAATGTGCTCCTTAAAGGGCAGTTCAGAAGCTTAAATGTTTTTATAAAATCGATTTAAAAAGTCAACAGTTCAATTTTCAAGATGTACAGATTGATTTGGGAAAACGGTTAGAATGATTAACAGTACAGCATCATTGTCAGATACACAAATATTGATAAACTTACAATATTAAAATGTACATTTATATTTAAATGTATGATCAAGGCATATGCAAATATTTACAATATAAATAGTTAATAGTATTCTAAATTTCTTGTTTTAATCTATTGATTAGATTTAAAGTTCGGTTTCTGCCATCATTCATCACAGCTGACTTTTATTGTCACCTTTAAAGTTACTTCACCATTCAATTAAATCACAATATTTATTGTTCTTTTGGTGTCCCCCAAAATAAATAAAAATAAAATACTATGACTGATTCACTGTGTGAAATATTTCAGCTAATATTAATGTTGTTTAAATAACGTTAGCTCTATGAACTTATTTTTAGTAAAAAGACTTGTTTAATAGATGTTAAATTTGCATCAGGGATAAAGAATGTTCACTTTTGTTTATTTGACCCATAATTACATGTATATGATGTACATTAGCACTTTAAGAGTATATAGTGCTAACACACATCATTGTAATATAGGTAGAACCAAAGCTGGAACCAAGCTGTTCAACATGGACATAGGAGGTCAGGGCGACGGACCAATGCTGTCTTTGCGGCTGATTGATTGATTGATTGAAACCTAATCAAGACTTTTTAGGCAATTCTTTAGCAAAAACACTTGAACCAATGTCTTATAATTATTACTAACCCAGAAATTGTGTCTCAAAATTCTCACAATGTCTTATAATTATTACTAACCCAGAAATTGTGTCTCAAGATTCTTACAATGGTGATCACATCTTTGAGATTTTAAATAATCACTTCTTGTAGTGTGGTGATAATTTCAAACAAAATGAATATGTAAAGTTTAATGCCATGTGAAATAAAAGTTCCTTCAACTACACTTTGTTTTATTGAGAGTCTTAGATTTGTGTATTAAATATAATTCATAGATATCCTACTAGAAGACAAAATATAATTTGTAGTTTATATCAAAAATAGAGAGGAATGAATTGGCTGTAACTCTCATGCCTTTGTACACATTTTTCCTATTGGTGGGCATCAATTACAACTGTATTGTTTGCTACATTTTGTGTCAAATAGTAACAAACTCAAAATTTGACTGCTCCTCTATGTCATGTCACCTCTTACTTGGTAATTCTTCTTCTTCATCGCTGAAAACTTCTTTCTTCTTGGCAATTTGACTGATTTTCCTGCAGATATTAAGATATGGATTCATATTTACTCTAATCCTTACTACATCAAAATTAAGAAATACTGTTTTTTAAAGTTTTTTTTACCCCGAAACATTTCAAATGACAAGAATCTATGTGTGAGTTTGTATTAAACAAATACTAAATGCATTTCATTTTTGCATTGTCTCGGAATAGAATTCCTCTGTGAAATCTGACTTTTCCATTTCATTCCACTTTGCATTGTGAATTGGAATAATAATCCAGATTTGACCGTGTGATTCTATTCTGCAACAATGCCCTGACATGTTCAATATTTGTACAATAGTTGATTACCTTTGATTGATTCTATTCTGCAACAATGCCCTGACATGTTCAATATTTGTACAATAGTGGATTACCTTTGATTGATTCTATTCTGCAACAATGCCCTGACATGTTCAATATTTGTACAATAGTGGATTACCTTTGATTGATTCTATTCTGCAACAATGCCCTGACATGTTCAATAACTGTACAATAGTGGATTACCTTTGATTGATTCTATTCTGCAACAATGCCCTGACATGTTCAATATTTGTACAATAGTTGATTACCTTTGATTGATTCGGAGACACTTTGGACAAGACTCAACAGTCAAGAAACATGGTTTATGATAACACGCCCAACAATCTAAAAAAAAAAAAAAAAAAAAAAAGCATGAAATCAATCTTAACACTGTTGTTCAAATTAAGAATTGAAGTAAATTCATGTTATATTCAACAATAAATGAATAGAAAATTAATTCAATAAATTTATTATATCCGGTTTGACCTTTGAACCCAACTGACCTTGACACTGGTAAGTCTTCTGTAACTGGAATGGAAAAATGATGTCTTGATCGTTGTTGCACACTTCACAAATGAATCCTTTGGCCTGGCATAGCTGGGAACAAATCAAAACAAACTCTTCCTTTAAAATGTAACAAAAGGCAATCTATTAATGGTCGATCATAACTTTGGTTTTTAGAACCGTTTTAATTCCATATAACTATTGATAAATACTATAAAATTAAACCCGAGTGATTTGTCTGTGGATGCTTTTATTCACAGAACTCAAAGAGGTGTCAGGACCAAGCAAAAGTTTTTAAGTAGCCCATAGGGTAAGTTAAATTGTGGTTTTTACAAACCTATAGCTGTTTTTACAAGACGCTGTATGCTGGGCTAGTGACAAGGGTGAGCCCCACCATTATTCCATAACTTGTTATAAGTGTGTTCCAATTATTTTGTAAAGTCTTGGACTTACTTGGCATTGATTACTGAACGTGTACCAACCCTTAAAGTTGTGGTTTTTACAAACCCATTTGCAGTTTTTACTAAAACAATGTAGGCATGGCTAGTGTTTCCATTTTTTTCTTCATAAGTGGGTTCCAATCTCCAAAGTGTTTGACTTACTTGGCATTGACTGACGTGAGTCACAGCATCTTCAACGAGTTGCATTAGTTCTGTTTCCATCTCACCGCTACGTACTCGATGAAGATCACTCAGTGAGTAAAGATGAGGCTCATTGAGTAGGTGTGAGGGTTGAGACTCGTAGGTTGCCTGCAGACTGTGGGTCGGAGGAAAATGATGTAAATGTGATTATTATCAATTGATGAAGATCACTCAGTGAGTAAAGATGAGGCTCACTGAGTAGGTGTGAGGGTTGAGACTCGTAGGTTGCCTGCAGACTGTGGGTCGGAGCAAAACGATGTAAATGTGATTATTATCAATTGAGTCAGTTGGATCAAACGAATGTAGGTTAAATTAATATGCATTAAATCAATACAAACCAAATCAACGTTGGTTATAAATGATCAAATCGTTATCCCATCAACACAGACCATATTAATGTTTGTTAAATAAATACCAATCTTATCAATTCAAATCAAATAATGTTGGTAAAATTGTAAAAGCAATATCCAACAAACCGATACACATAAAATCAATAAGGGAATAAATCAATCAAATCATTACAGATCAAATGAAAGTAGATTAAATCAATAATCAATCAAGTCAATACAGATCATATCAATGTTGGTTACAATATTAAATCAATATTAGAAAAACAAATACAGATCAAATCAATGGGGATTGAATCAATATCAATCAAAACATATCCAATCAATATAGATTAAAACAATAAAGATCAATCAATTTTCATAAAATCTACATCCATCAAATCAAACAAATTGAGTCATTGTAAGTCAAATTTATCAATCAATCAATAACCATCAAATCAATACAGATCAAATAAATATAAATTCATATAAATATAGGTTCAAGTCAAGACACTTAATTAATTTTGATTAATAACCCACACCCAAACAGATTTTTACGATGGATAATTCTACTTCTTCTTGTTTTCCTACCTTTGACTCAACCTGCAGGTTTTGAGGAAATCCTTCAAAAAGAAAAGTTGAGTCCGCAGTTCCTGTGAATAAAAAAGGAAAGTTTGACAAAATTAGATTGGATTTCATGTATTGTCCACATTTAAATGAAATATATAGAATTAAAAGAAAAAAAGAAAAAAACAAAGGAAAAAAGTACAGGAGACCTTATGTGATGTGATCAAGCAAAATTAGTTATTTGTACACAGGTCAGTTAAAGTGAAATGGTTCTCAAAATGCTCTATATCAGGTCTGATACTTCCAAGGCGATTGCCTCCATGCCCCCTGGTCATTGCCTTGGTGCCCTTGAAATGCTCCAGTAGAAATTAACAACTTCCTCATAGGATGCCCTTTACCAAGGAGAAGATGCCTTGGTGCCCTTGCCCCTTCCAAAAACTAAGCAGACAGGCGTGCCGTACCATAAAGCTGATGTAGGCGTCTAACCAAAATTTTATTCTCATTCATTTTAAAAGTGATCACCAAACTGAACCTTCTCTTCAACTTACCTTACAAGAATTGAGAGGTTTAACTTTCCTATACAGTGCCTGATTGATGTCTAAGATATTAAACAATGGGTCTTCGTACATCTTCTCCAACAGTTCTCGAGAGAAGTTACAGACTTGGACCTTCTGGAAATCCCACTTCCGTAGGACTCGTCCCGGTATAACAGCAGTGGAGTTGCCGTGACAAGAATGACAAAAGTATTTACCGAGATACTCGCAGTATCGTAGTCTCTTGGCAAAACCTGAAAATAAAATTATAACAGACAAATTTTGTTCAAAGAAATTTCCCTTGCAGGGACAATAGATTTGTATTGTATTGTATTGTATTGTATTGTATTGTATTGTTTTAATCCTATATAAATGAAGATGTATACATAAAAACATATAGTTATAAACTACAAGGGACACTGACTGGGAGAGGTTTAAGCGGAACTTGACCCAATGACCTCTGGTTTACGTACCAGCGCTCAACCTAATGAGCTATCTAGCCCTATGTTTGAGGTCTCTCCAGATACAATCAAACTAACATGTGAAATTTCATACAATTTGTTTTGTTCAACTCCAAACTGTTTTGAAAATTTTATTGAATCAAGTTTTCTCACCTCTTTCAACTCTCATGCCACAACCAGCACAACGGTAGTTCTGCTTAGCAACTAAAACTTTTCTCCTAAAAGACAAAATTAACAAACAACAGAAAAAAAAGTATTATGCTAAACTGTTTTAATATCAAAGCGTTTGAAAAGAGCTACATTATGGGTTTAGTCAAATCCTTCCTACATAAAGCTGAAATGCTAAAAAGACAAAATAGACAACAAATCAAAAGAAACTATAAACAATAGTCCAATTAAACATTACATAATGAGGAAATTTAATTTTAAATGAATATTTTTATTCATTCTGATTGGTCAATAGAAGTCCACGTGGCCTTGTGAAATAATAAGGTGATGAGTGTTTAAACCTGGATAAATTATGTCAAAAGGGGGCGCTATAACATGATTGCATGGATTGAGCTGTAAGAGCATTGGAGAAAAAAACAAGTAAAACAAACAGATAGAGGCTTTCTTACTTTGGTGGTGGATGGACATTAAATATTATTTGGGCTCGAGGAGGTGCCCACTCTGCATTCCCACGAAGACGAGTCTGGTAAAATAAAGGAATAGAAATTTTAATTTATGAACAGAGTGTGTTGTGGCTGTCAAGCAGGGTGCCAAGCTTCCATGATGAAGTTTTAGCTAGGACTTCAACCCACCATCAGTCCATAATTAATAGTATTATATTTTAAAATTACTTCTCAAGCAGTTATAAAAAAGTACATACGTGATCAAAATAGCAAAAACACTAAAAACAAAAAGAACTTAAACCCCAAGGAAATACATTCACAATAATAAAAATAGCATATACATTTTTGTTTACTCGATAAACAATAAAAATACAGAGGACGAGGTAAACAACGAACCGTTTTCTTTGTGTATATATCAGAGTTTTCTCCGTCATCAGGGGAGACTGGTAGAGACTTTGGCATCGGTAGAAGCTGAATTAAAATGGAAAAACATCAGGTGAAGATGAAGTTATTACAAAATTAATTAGCTGAAACAAAATTTGGTTTGAGCTTCTGCACTGACTTTTTTAGTCAAAATGGAATCTTTTCAGAAAGGAAAAAGTGGTAAAAATCTCAAAAGCGGTACATCTTTTGAGAAAAAATATTTTGTTTGGAAACTCACAGCTTGTGGTGCATCTTGTTCAGACACCAGCCACTGTAGCTCGGAGGCTGCTGGTAACTGCTTAGCAGAGAACTTTCTTAGTAGACAGAGGGCGACAGACTCTGCTGACAGTGTATTACAATTCACTCCACTAACTGGACTTAACTCATTGGAGGCAAGCTGGGGAGATGTTTGTCGACAAATATCAGCATCTGAGGTTGTAGAAACACAGGAAATAAATGTTATTTCAGTACAATAATACAGAGTTTCTTGCCTTACTTGGACCATATCTGCATTGACGGTTAAGGCTACAGCTACGATTAATGCTAATGATGTCCTATACTTCAATGCCTAATACGATCCAGCTGTGTACAGGGCCCAAGATTTTACACTGGACCACAGGCCAGAGGCCATCAGTTTTACTGTCAGGCCTGTATACTCATGACTGGCCAGGTCTGTATACTCATGACTGGCCAGGCCTGTATACTCATGACTGGCCAGGCCTGTATACTCATGACTGGCCAGGCCTGTATACTCATGACTGGCCAGGCCTGTATACTCATGACTGGCCAGGCCTGTATACTCATGACTGGCCAGGCCTGTATACTCATGACTGGCCAGGCCTGTATACTCATGACTGGCCAGGCCTGTATACTCATGACTGGCCAGGCCTGTATACTCATGACTGGCCAGGCCTGTATACTCATGACTGGCCAGGCCTGTATACTCATGACTGGACAGGCCTGTATACTCATTACTGGACAGGCCTGTATACTCATGACTGGACAAGTGCAGCCGTCTTGTCTTTTTCTATTAAATAACAGAACCTCAATGTGTAATAAAATAATGTTGACTTTGAGTCTGATAAACATCTTTTAATTCTACTGAGTAATGAAGTTTCTTTTAGCAAGACAAGAAAGTTAAATCTTCTCTGATACCTAGTGTCATAGTGCTTGTTTAAATAAAAACAGTGTGCATCTTAAACTGTTCTGGACTTAGTCTAGTTGGTAAGACACTGCTCTAGGGTTGCACGGGTCAAGGATTCCAATCGCACTCGAGTAACATGCCTGTGATATTTGTTTTCACAGGACTTTGGAAAGTACTAAGTATACAGTGCTAACACACATCGGAGTATGGGTAAAAAACAAAATTAAAAATATGTAAAAAAAAAAAATGTTCTTTACACCTGATGCAAATTTGACATCTCTTATATGTTCAGCCGTCGATTTCACAAAGAGTTAGGACTTGTCTTATCTCGAGTTAAGGCGAGTAACTCGTCTTAACTTAGGATTAATCTTAAGGTCTGCATGCTACAGTGCAGGGTTGGGACTCGTCCTAAGTCCTAAGATTAGTCTTAAATTGGGAAGAGTTTTGTGAAATCGACGGCTGGACTTGTTATAACAGTTCTGTTCCAGTAAACATTTAATCAGCAAGCCAATTGGTCTTGCGGATTCCCATCCCTAATTTGAGCCATACTTACCGGAGTACAGGGAAGCTAACGATGGGCTTAATCCCATCTGCTGCATTATGAGAAGGTTAGAAGGCTGAGAATCTGACAACTCAAACTCCTCTACGGAATCACTGCTATCGGAAGAGTCTGTAGAATAAAGTCGTCAAATATTACTAATTTTCAGTACCAGATTTGCCTTGAAGATAACTTTGGACGGGTCCAGAAATTTCATTTCTGTGCGTGTATTATTTCAGACATTCTTTACTTTGATTACTGTCATCAAAGGGGCAGGACAAAATCTAAATTTTGGTTTATGGTTTGTTTTAATCCCGTATAAAAATAGATATATACAATACAAATAACATTCCTAATTGGACTACACAATCTAAGAGACATTTTTATCAATATAAGACTTCTCAGATTCAAGATTCAAACTGATAAATTTGTCCATAACCACATTTTGAAGTGAAATGTTTCTCAAAATGTTTCTCATCAGACGTAGCTATTGTCATTCATTTTAAGAGTAATTACCAAACATATGTTTTCTATTTAGTTATTGCCCAGACATGCCAACCTCTGGGATCTAAAACACGCGTGAACGTAGTTTTAAGCCCCGAGACAGGCAAAATAGAGAAGGTGTGAAGGCCATTTAGTTATCAAACAGCCTAATTAAACCAGTTAATTAAAACTTGAAGAAAAATAAATAAAAAATAAAATAAAATAAAAAATAAAATAAAAAAATTAAAAATTGGGCAGGTTTCCCTACGGGTGGTTAACCCAGTGGAACAGGTTTTGTAGGGAAAAAACATTGATTAATCATATTCTATTTCATATAGAAACCCTTGCCAATTAATTAAATATCATTTTCTTTGTCAAAAGAAGACAAGTACAAAACGAAACCAATTTAATTTCAATGAAGAAAAAAAAAAAAAAAAATCATCCCAAAAAGTTTTGTTTGTTGTATTTGGGGGCATAGTTCTTAAATTTATCTTATAAAAATCTCGCTTCAGGCGCTCTATATCTTTTGTGTCTTTATTTTGGCAAAAAATTCTTTTGCAAACTCGATTCGTCCGTTCACAAAACGACCGATACCATATAAGGGCATTTGACAACAGCGCCCTCTGTTGTTCAATGAATTGTGTTAGCCTCGTTCCCTGTGAAATCGGGACGTCAGATAAACTGGCGTGTAGTATGCAATGCAGGTTTGTGCTACTAGCGTGCGTGCAATGATGGATGCGAGGGAATCTCCGTTGCGCTCGCTCAATGTGTGGTGAAAGTTGAATAAGGAATACCCCCATGGAATAATAGAGTTCACTGGATAATCATTATCGGCCGTAAGTAGTCGGCCGAAAACTTTGTGTCAATCAAAAAATATTGAACTTGAGTTAAAAAAGGGCACGACGGCCAACTGGGATAAAATTGTATTTTGGCGGTGGCGATGCTCAAAACCGTATTTTTTTTGCAAAACCCGTATACCCGTATTTTTTACAAAAACCCGTACGAAATACGGGAAAAACGTACTAGTTGGCATGTCTGATTGCCTTTATTGGAAATATTAAATAATACAAATAAGTTAACCTTTGACCCTTACCTTCCTCACTTTCTGTTGTTGTGTCATGTGGTGTACTGTTGGCACTACTAGATGTTAAGGTTGTATCTAAGAACAAAATCAATATACAAATGGTATTTTTTATTGGCTGCAAATGATTATTAAAGGCAGTGGACACTATTGGTAATTACTCAAAATAAAACCTCACTTGGTAATGAGTAATGGGGAGAGGTTGATAGTATAAAACATTGTGAGAAACGGCTCCCTCTGAAGTGACGCAGTTTTCAAGAAAAAAAGTAATTTTCCATGAATTTGATTTTGAGACCTCAAGTTTAAAATTGGAGGTCTCGAAATCAAGCATCTGAAAGCACACAACTTTGTGTGACAAAGGTGTTTTTTTCTTTCATAGTTCTCTCGCTACTCCAACAACCGATTGAGCTCAAATTTTCACAGGTTTGTTACGTATTTTATGCATATGTTGAGATACATTAAGTGAGAAGACTAGTCTTTGACAATTACCAATAGTGTCTAGTGTCTTCAAGTAGGATTTGAAACTTTGCATGGCAAGAGTATAATCAGGTGAGGATTGCAGTAGTTGACAACCCAACATTTCAATCAGTATGCTCTGATCGTCTTTAGGGGATTACTGATTGAAATGCTCAGTTGTCAACCACCAGTTATTTTCAAAACCAACACTACTCAAAAGAGATATACACATGGTGCTACCAAAACCTCATCTACAATAATATAATAATACTCCCACCATGCTCAATTTTAGCATATCAACTTTTAACAAGAAAATGATTTTTTTTTTATTTCACTCGTTAGCATGTTTTAGCTTGTTCTCAATCGTGACCATACTGATATTTTCAACAAACGATCACATCACACCAAATAATACCAAGACTCTTCTTACTTGAGCTTGTTAAAGTGTTCATCCCACTATCGTTACAGTTTTCATTAGTCCAGATAACAGAGGTCCTTCCTCTCATCTTATCTCGTCTCTTCTCCGTACGTCGGAGTCTGATACGTTGTTTAAGATGTTGAATTTCTTCATCTGAAGCATCTGACTCGTGATCGGAAACGGATCTGTGATGTTTCCTGCATCGGATCTGTTCTATTGCTGCAATAATGGCCTCTGAGATGCTAAAATGAGCATTCTCCTAAGCAGAAAAAAATATACAAAAAAAGAGCGAAAGAAAACAAAATAAAGACATCGATCTTGATGGCAGTACAACTTGTTTGTTTTCCAGACATTAATCCAGCCGTTTTACTCTAGGGTTCTGAAACTAAACAGTTCAAAAAAAGGCTGGTAGTAGAAGTTATCTAACCAGCAATTTACAGTAATAATCTGAAGATATTCACAAAAGTAAGAGAGTGCAGACTACGCACATCAGGCCACTACCATCAGCACCAAGACAAAACAGCTAACCGATTCATTCTCCGTTAGTCCTCCATGAAGAAACCCCTTAGCACTTATTTAAGCCACTTGGGGTAGTAAGCTCCCCAGGGAGTTGAGAAAGTTAAGAGAAATGGTCTAAAATTATGCCCAATGATTGGGTTATGTTGTAGAACTCCTTGATCTACATGTAGCTCCTATGATGTGTTCACAATGTACATAGTAAAACCAACATACCCTATCTAACTCTGGAATCCTCTCAAAATCTCTAGAGGATAGAAAGCTCATGAGAGATTGTCCCTGGGCAGGCTGAGGGAAGTAACACTCGGTAGCCGCTGAAACCATTCCTACAAGACAAACAAAAACAAGCAAAATGGAAGACGCGTTAGAAATAGTCACTGGCCCTCCAATGAAAAAATTACTTCAAAAATCAAGAAGATTCAAAAATATGATTTGGATTAGTGAAATTGGTGAGTTTTGCTGTTGGATGTCAGCACCATCTACATGTATCCTGCAAGGCCAAAATTCATAGAGCTGTTAGTGTTAAGCACAAAAAAGTAGCCAAGAACGCAGAATTATCCCTGTAATTTGATATCATTAGCTCGCAGGGTTAATATTGAAGTTTGAGACTACATTTCTCCAAACCAAGGACGATAACTTTTTAAGGTTGCTATCGCAATGTAAACTTAAAAACAATTATGAATAAATTGCTTAGTAAAAGTAAAGCTCCGAGCAAAGTTCTGGTCGTTGTTTTTACCCGATTTCCTTGGCATTAAATGACTGAGAATATTTCTATTCACCCTGGACAGGATGCCAGTCCATTGCAGGTTACTCCCCAGCTCTCATTGGTACCCATTTGTACTCCAGGATGGAGAGAAGCAATTATGATAAAGTGCCTTGCTCGAGGAAACAAGTGTCACAACTGACCAGGCCAGGGTTCGGACCCACATTCTCTTAAGTAGAGTCCACCACCTTAAACTGCTCTTCCAAGACACCCTACCAAATTGATAAGTACGATGGTAATAAACCAGCTCATGGTTTGATTATACATACCTGATTCCAATAAACTTGTTTTACGAGGTGGCGCAATGTGACCATCAGACGGCAGCGAGTTACTCATGTTGTTACTGGATGAATCTAAATCCGCTGTAGCACCTCTTATGTCACTCGATGGAGGTTTCAAGATCTCAGACTTGGATCTGGAATGAGTATACAACGCCTTCCTCTTCACTCCATTATCGACCAAGGCGAGACTACTCTGAGAATGTCTGAGTGATTTCTGGGTTTTATATAAACTATTCCTCGCCTTTGGAGGACTTGAAGCTGTTCCAAGTTTACGCCGGAGTCTGACGGCGTTCTGGGTTAGTGGTGAAATCGACATCCCACATCGTTCGCACTGCGTTGCGTTCAAAGACTCCGTACTTAGACTCCCAGCCGAGTTCAGACTTTCCCGCTCAGCCGAGTCGCTGAACGATCTACTCTTAGTCTTTACAATACACTTACAGGTGTTTCTCAAGGAATCATCCTCATTGACGGATCCAAGAGACCCCAAGCTACCCGGCAAGGTATTCTCTGAAGGTGGTGAACCGCAATCAAACAATAGTTTTGATTCTCTGTTTTGATGAGCGTAACTTGGCAGGCTACTTATGGTTTTGGCGTGTCTGAGAACCTTTCGCTGTGGCGGAGATGCAGCTTTATCGTTCGTTGGGAATTCCATATTCATCAGAGGGTCGTTGACGGTTTTCGGGATGTCATCCACGGAGCGGACTTTTCCCACTGAGCTTAAGGAGGTATTATCCAACAGTGAGAGAAGCATCGTTCGTGCTGACTCAGACTGCCGCCTGTCTAAGATCTGAATGTTAGGCTGAGCATGCTCGTCTGACATTGTCAAGATGCTTTCTGTTTTTGGTGATGCGAATGCCGGGGGTTCGACTGCTTCTGCGGATGCAGAGAGTTTTCGGTGAGATTGAGGGTGAATCGGCATTTCAGCTGTGGGATTCCTTGCGGATAAGTTTCTCTGTTGACTGCTTGCTGGTAGTAACTACAGAATAGGAAAAAAGAATATCATAAGGCCGGGAAGTAAACCACTGCACCCATGGCAATTGCTGTGGTGCTTTATGCTTTTGCTTCGGTGCCTTTTGCAAAGTTCCAATAAAAATTTATATTTTCCTCATAGAAGTGTGCCTTACCAGAAGAAAATTGCTTTGCTCCTTCAAGAACCGACTTCAAGGCCTCTATAAGGCTTTTTCACACCAAAATAAACAAATAGGCCTATGCCTAAACTAAAAGCATTGTAAAACAAATAACTTCACAACCAACTACTACAAAGTGGGAAAATAAGAAAACAGAATGAAAATAATAAATTCATCAATCACTTGTTCACTTCACACATGATAAATACAACGGTCATGCTGGACGTAAATCAAAAGTATACCAAACCTCATGAAACAAAACTCAACGTATGAAACGAGATCCGGAAATAATATGAAGCTTGCCGATTTTGCTTGATTTTATGATCCGATCAAGTAACAAAGACAAGAAAATGCATTCTGCACTAACAGCTACCTCCACACTGAACAAGTCTACCTTACGTGGCTACAATACACAAACTCAAAGGTAAATGCATTCTGCACTAACAGCTACCTCCACACTGAACAAGTCTACCTTACGTGGCTACAATACACAAACTCAAAGGTAAATGCATTCTGCACTAACAGCTACCTCCACACTGAACAAGTCTACCTTACGTGGCTACAATACACAAACTCAAATGTAAATGCATTCTGCACTAACAGCTACCTCCACACTGAACAAGTCTACCTTACGTGGCTACAATACACAAACTCAAAGGTAAATGCATTCTGCACTAACAGCTACCTCCACACTGAACAAGTCTACCTTACGTGGCTACAATACACAAACTCAAATGTAAATGCATTCTGCACTAACAGCTACCTCCACACTGAACAAGTCTACCTTACGTGGCTACAATACACAAACTCAAATGTAAATGCATTCTGCACTAACAGCTACCTCCACACTGAACAAGTCTACCTTACGTGGCTACAATACACAAACTCAAATGTAAATGCATTCTGCACTAACAGCTACCTCCACACTGAACAAGTCTACCTTACGTGGCTACAATACACAAACTCAAATGTAAATGCATTCTGCACTAACAGCTACCTCCACACTGAACAAGTCTACCTTACGTGGCTACAATACACAAACTCAAATGTAAATGCATTCTGCACTAACAGCTACCTCCACACTGAACAAGTCTACCTTACGTGGCTACAATACACAAACTCAAAGGTAAATGCATTCTGCACTAACAGCTACCTCCACACTGAACAAGTCTACCTTACGTGGCTACAATACACAAACTCAAATGTAAATGCATTCTGCACTAACAGCTACCTCCACACTGAACAAGTCTACCTTACGTGGCTACAATACACAAACTCAAATGTAAATGCATTCTGCACTAACAGCTACCTCCACACTGAACAAGTCTACCTTACGTGGCTACAATACACAAACTAAAAGGTAAATGCATTCTGCACTAACAGCTACCTCCACACTGAACAAGTCTACCTTACGTGGCTACAATACACAAACTCAAAGGTAAATGCATTCTGCACTAACAGCTACCTCCACACTGAACAAGTCTACCTTACGTGGCTACAATACACAAACTCAAAGGTAAATGCATTCTGCACTAACAGCTACCTCCACACTGAACAAGTCTACCTTACGTGGCTACAATACACAAACTCAAATGTAAATGCATTCTGCACTAACAGCTACCTCCACACTGAACAAGTCTACCTTACGTGGCTACAATACACAAACTCAAAGGTAAATGCATTCTGCACTAACAGCTACCTCCACACTGAACAAGTCTACCTTACGTGGCTACAATACACAAACTCAAATGTAAATGCATTCTGCACTAACAGCTACCTCCACACTGAACAAGTCTACCTTACGTGGCTACAATACACAAACTCAAATGTAAATGCATTCTGCACTAACAGCTACCTCCACACTGAACAAGTCTACCTTACGTGGCTACAATACACAAACTCAAATGTAAATGCATTCTGCACTAACAGCTACCTCCACACTGAACAAGTCTACCTTACTTGGCTACAATACACAAACTCAAATGTAAATGCATTCTGCACTAACAGCTACCTCCACACTGAACAAGTCTACCTTACGTGGCTACAATACACAAACTCAAAGGTAAATGAACTTGCAGCTGAGATGGTACCCTCTTTTTTAACAACGACACAACAAAATAGCGTAAACAACAATTGTATGCAAATTAAAGTCTGGGTCAAATGCCATCATCTATATCCAGGGCTACACTTAATACAGCAGCATAAAATTATTATGCTTAGCAGATTTAGGTTACCCACCAAAATACCATGTCAAATGTACAATTTATCACTGGTATCCTGCTACTTTGTGCTTAGCATATAATTATTGTGGTTAGCAGAATAAGGCTACCAGCCACAACACCATGTCACATTTACAATTTATTACTGGTATCCACCTCCTTTGTTCTTAGCACAAAAATATTATGCTTAACAGAATGAGGTTACCAGCCCAAATAGTATGTCACATGTACAATTTATCACTGGTATCCTGCTCCGTTTTGCTAAGCAGAAAATGTTAAAGCAATATTTCCTGCTTCAGCATGTTCAGCCATGTAAAATTGGTCCCAGTAGACAACAAAACAAACACAAACTGCCATCTACATTGTTATATACAGTGTCATATTTAAATTATTTACTCACCGAATGACAAAACATGCACGACAGCTGGTGTTTTAGTTTTGTAAAAATTTGAATAAGATTAAATATAACATTATAAAACAAGAATTAATTCTGGTGAATAAATTGTGATTGTTAGACAGTGTTCTTGGAACGTTTCCAAAGTTAGCCAATTATATGCGAAACCACCTTCTGTCCAACCAAAGGGACCTGAATAGAAATTGTTTCATGTTTATTCTTTATGACATTGTTGCCCTTTCTTTAAGATACAAGTTGGCCTTGGTGCCCTACCTCATGGCCCTGGTGTTCCATTAAAGGCCAAAGTGGCCTTGCCCTAAAAGTGATGAAATATGAGGCCTGGAAATGTCAACAATATTGATGAGCAATTCAATAATTTAAACCTCTACAATGCAATAAAAATCCCCCATAAAAAGTAATTTGCATATGATTAGATTCAAAATTATGATTTAAGCTCGTGAAAGCAAAATGATGTAGATCTTTGGAAATAAAAGTTGGTTAACTAATGAAGAAAGTATGACATGGACAAACTCAGCACAATGCTGTATTTGGGGTCAGGGGTTAGGGGTCAGGGGGTACGATGTTAACTTACCAGCATAGGATCCAAATCAGCAAGAATAGATGCATTATTCTGTTCAACCGATAGGAGACAGATGTACAGAGCTTGGAAGTGAGCTTGGCTACATAGGAAGGCATCATCTACATGTAGTATGAATGGAGATAAAGATCAAATATGCATCAGAACTAATTCGTTTGAGGGAAACCAAACTTTGTAAGCTTCATGTACTTTCTATAATTTTACTGGGAGCTTGTGGAATATGCCTATATGAAGGGCCTGGTAACTAAGGACCCCCATTTAACACCAACCATCACAGTGTATTAGGTTTTTATTGTACATCTGTTTCAGGCCTTGAACTTTGCTCATGAAGGGGCACAGCGATTTCCTTCTGGTAAGTGGCACTTGTATGAGGAAAAAATGTTGAGGATTTTTTCTAAATAGCACCACAGCAAAAGCACAGGGCACAACGTCAACTGCTGTGTGTACCGTTGCTTATTTCGAGGCCTGCTGTTTTCTTAAAACTTTGAACAAATGAAATAAGTTTTTTTTTTTTAACTTGATGAGAACATTCATATATACCAAAGTTGGTACTTCAATAACTGCCCATTGAATTTTAAACAGCTCACCATAATAATATTTGCTGAGATGTTCGTTATCGTCAACGAGGAGTCTGAGTTGAGACGCTAAGGTATGGGCCTCCAGACTAGTCCTAAGCCACATCCCACCTCGGTCGACGCCTTGCTCACCCGCCTGACGATGTATGCGGTCAACAGAGGGCGCTAAAACAGGCTGTAGCTGCCGCAACCCCAAGACAAAATCCCAGTAGTCCTCCTGCACTACAAAAGACTGTGGGAAAATAACAGAGTGGCATTAAAACCTTGCACAAGAACCAAGCAGTAGAACTAAAAATACTATAAATGTACCCCGGCTCACTTTCACACTGTACCCGCCTAGGTCCATATTCCACAGGATTCCCGCTGCACCTTGCAAGACTACCTCAGGGTTTTACCGCTAACCCCTAGTACTCCAGAGCAGGGGTGGCTATTCCCCGGGTTATGCCCTTTTGTTGGGGATAGATCAGGGGTAAAGCGATCTGAGTGTGAAAGAGTAGGCCGTTAATCCCCGGGGTTTCCCCCAGCGAAAAGAGTAGTGTGAAAAGGCTTTCTGTATTACCTGGAAAATATTAAAAACTTGAGATTTTTGCGTAAACTTACTGTTCCTTTAGGATGTCTCAAACGATGACACATGACTTTATCAAGATGACAACAAAGCCTTGTCAGTCCTCCATAGGTTGACCACACATTGGTTGTATGTGCCGCCAACAATCCCTCCACGGTGAACTTTAACCCCCACAGAAGCTCTTGGTGTTCTTGTTTACTGAAATTCAAAAATCACATTGAATATTTTTATTAATTATTTATCTACCTAAGCAAGAGTACTTCATACGCATGATATATTTGTGACACTCAACCATTCGCTCCAAAACCAGCCACTTCCTGCCAAAACTCAAAACAGGGCGCGAATTTGGCACCAACAACCCTCCCTAAATAAAAAGACGAAAAGTCCACCCAAAAGTTTTTAAAAAATGATGCGCACAAAAATATATGCATAAAGTGGACCAAATTGCTTTGCTTTTTTGTTTTACTTTTTCAGTGACTGGCCATCAGGACCAGATATTGAGATACTACAAAAGTCCACCAGCCTGTTCACTGGTCCGCACCTCGTCAATTTAAATTGCGAACTGGGATTTACGTCTTATACTTGTTGTACTTACCTCGCATTTTGAGTTTCTTGATGGCCACTTTCTGGTTCTGCCATGGTTCTTCAACCTCCCATGGGGCGTCTATTTCAAGTGTCGTCTAATGATATACCATTAAATCAACTGGATTGGGTAAGACGGAAAGAACATCAGATAAGAATGAACTATCGTAAAATCCCCTTTGAAGAAGTGTTCTGTTGGCACTATAAAATTTTTAAAAAGCGCCGGTGGTTGTTATTTGGATGACGAAAATGGCCTATCCAAGTTCTTCTTGTATACCAGAAAACACCGGAAAACTACTGTTAGAATATTGTGTAGAAAGAAAACTCTGGTGAATCATATGTGTAATTAATTTAATCATGGACTACCTCCATGATTAATAAATTCAAGTTTAACTTCAATTTGCTACGCTAGGGGCCTACACAAAAAAAAGGATAAAAAGCATTATCTCGTCACTCGGTCAGTGATAAATGGTCAGTCATTGAACTGATCGGAAAAGTTTCCGTATGGCGCCACCACTTTTTCATTTGATATGAAATAATGGTATCTAATTTACCTCAGTGAGATATCCCTTTTGGTAAAAATGAGTGAAAAAGTGGTGGCGCCATACGGACAGTTAAATGAGTTATCCAGTTGATCACGAGTCACCGAGTGACGAGTCACTCCTCCTGCAGTCCTGGACCTTTTTGGTTGGGGGCTTTGTTTTTTTATAAATAAGCAAATAAAATACAATTACTAACTATATTAATTCGTGGGTTACGGACATTTTAATTATACAAATCTTTTATTTTAATAAGAGTTTTCAGCGTTGACTCAACTGACCCGCCCACATCATCTAAACACACAGTATCCGCTGATCGCTAATTTCTGTCAGCGTTTGCCGTGTACATTTCCGTCCGCGTGTCAGTCATATTTACATTGATTAAACTCTTTTACCTTTATTATTCATTCAATATAACAGAACTAACCTGATCACAGAGGTGGGGACTACCATTTCCATCACATAAAACTAAATAATTTCAAACAATTTCTATATAAAACGTGAAATATTGTTGTGTTTACGTTGATCGGCCGTGGCGTTTTCTCGATGCAATTATTTAGTCTAGCCACGGACTTTAATTTTCCGCACATAAGCATTACCTGATGAAGCTTGAAGCCAGACTATTCATCACTTCCCCCTCTGAAGCCCAGCCGTGTATTTAGTCCAAAAAAATCATTTTCTGGCCCAATATGCGGCTAGAGTCAGTCTGGTGCATGCATGCCCCAGACGTCTTTGTATGTTGTACACATGATGAAGGAAGGGTTTGTTGACATTGTGAACGCGCGATTTTCAATGAAAGAAATGTTCGTCTGCTCGGAATCTGGCAAGTTTTCATACAAATATTCACATTGTGTGTACAAATTACTAAATAGTGGTTTCTTGGCATTTCAGTCTAATAAGTACCAGTTCAAATACTGATTAATGATTGCTTCATTTGTTGAATCGTAAGTAACGATTTTTCTTCCGTTTTTTTATTCAAAATATTTTTATTTGTTTATTGTTTTGTAATTACTAACGTAGTTGTTACTGTTACTGTTGAATGTTGTTGTTGGATGACACTTGACATGATTAAGGAGTGATCAGTGACCATGACTTAACTGGTAACATCTTGGTCCTGTGACTGTCATTATGTTCTTGGCAATACGTCTGATCACGGGATGGTGGCATAACTTTCCTTACATTTTATTTCGCCTGTCTATACTAACTAGGGCATATATTAAGGACAAGGAAGACGCAGGGGCAATGGATACCATGGCCTCTATAGTTGGCATCCGTGTGTAGGGCCTAAATAGTCCTGGGGCATTCTTCACGAACTAATAAAGCAACAAAATTCATCACAAGACAAATCGAATTTTCAGCTCTTTGAAATTGGCCCCAGGACTGCATGGTCTGCTGAATGAACGTACTGAATGTCAAACTACAGCAACATCACCAACTAGTTTATTGTCTTTTTTATCTTATTTAATTTATTTTGGTTTTCATTGATGGTTGAATTGCTGCAGACACTGATAATATTACTGATTTTTATTGTTATATTGTATAATTTGTTTTGTTACAGATTTTCTTGGACTTTACACAAACATGAATTCAGCATCTGCAGTCACCAGTGTAATAATCTTCTCCAATGATGCAACAGAGTTGTCATTCTCAGATGGCTCAAAGTTACAACTCTCTCCGTGTGGTGCGAGTTTTGTTTGTGAGAGGGCTCCCTCTAGAGGTCATCATCCTCTCATTGAGGGTACGCGAATACAACAGAGAACCAATTTTTGTACCAGTGAGTTCAAGGACAGAGTCCACCAGGCATTAGAATGCAGGAATCGCTTTGCAGAACAACCTTTTCTATGTCAGCAGTTTTTACAAGCCGACTCTTTATTGGTAAGAACCTTTATTTTTATCCTTTTTGTTGTTGTTGAGGTGTCGCCTACAATGCCTAATATCACAAGGACCTACATCACAAGGTGAGCGCCGTCAAAACTTCTTTGGGCTGTTGACCAAATCAACTGTGACCAGGGATACGCTGCCACTTTTTCCTTGGGCTGAAACCGTCCGAAAGATGTAGGGATGGGTATCAATCACTCACGGAGCCTAGTTGGTGGAGCAAATGCAAAACTTTTTATAATGAATTTAGCCTATTTTTACTTTTTAAGGTAAGTAACAGAATCAGAATGCTTGTTAAATTCCAATACTGTTTGATTAATTTTGTAAAATATTTGATTTTTCTTAGCATCTTTGTGCAGATATAAAAGAAGTCGAGTGGCCAGTGTCTCCAAGGAATGTTTGCAAGACTTCAGCAAACGGAGTTCAAGTGAGGTCTATCGATGAGTGTGCATCCCTAACGCTATCGTCAAATAAACAGGAGTTCACTGTGGAATTCCTGTGTAGGTTAAGTCAGAAAGGGTATTCCCAAAGGCACTTAGAAAAGCATCAGACAGTTTCTAAGAATCATGCTGAAGACAATTCAGATGCTGTTGGAAGGCAATCAACTGGCTTTCGAAGTAACCAAGATACAAGACACAATAATAACAAGTTCAATTTACCCGTTCAATTTGACATGATGCAAGACAGTCCATACTTGCAGACACTAAATACAGGTAAAGCATGTAGGAGAAGTTCTCCAGAGGACATTTTGTGCAGTCAAGGCTCGGTGAATGAACGCCAACATTTTGCTGAAAACTGTTCAGGAAAAAGCGACGACACACACCCTCTACAAGATCCATTGAAAGACGAGGTCATCAAGAACGTGTACACTTGGGTTTTGCAGCACCACTCACTCGATCAATTCCCTGAATGTTGGAAACATCCCTTGTATCTTGCTTGGAGTTTCAATCTGGAAGATGATTTGAAAACCCCCAAACCAGATAAGAAATTTGAGAACCCAAGCAAGTATAAAAGTTTTAAAGAAAGGGAGCCTTCAGATAAAGAAAGGAAAAGTTTGAAAAACAACAGTTGCCAGAAGTCTCAATTCGATATGTCAGATAAAAACTTACAAGGTCCTGAAGAGAAACACAGTTGCCCCTTGCCTCGGGCATTGCCACTGGCATGCCCAGCTAGCCATCTTCATAACTGGAGGAAAGATCCAGGAAGTCGAGTGGACATTGTTGAAGATGACATCCCAGTAGGAGAAAGAATCAAAGTCTGGTTTTCAAATGGTATTGTATACAGGTATGTTAACTTGTCTTTCTATTCAAGTTGCTCATCCCTTCCAAGGCCTGGAATTTCATCGCTGAGAGGGCAAGGCAGGCCATGAATTATAGGGAGGCAATGTATGCCGTGGCCTCTGTTGCCCTGGTCTTGGCCTTGGTGCCCCTTCAAAGTTTCCCATAGACTTTACAATAATGTATAGCACAGCATATCCACTTAACAAGTAGACGCTCAAAAAAGAACAATTAGCAGAAAAACAAAAGATATCAATTAAACTGTGCTGTTGTGGGCAATTAATATGAGGTGTGATTTGAGGGAAGTTTTGAAGGAATTGTTCAGAAGTGCCTTTTGTAAAATTAAAATGGCCTCTGAGCGCCCTCTCAAAGATAAATTTCAAGGCAAATTTTATATTGAATCTAGCAAAAGTTTTAATAAAAATATCTTTTGGTTTTAATAAACTCAGATTGTCAAGCACTCCACAAGCTGGTGTTCACATCTACCCTGGGGACGGCACCCTCATCAAATCAACAGGAACACCAGACTATTTCACTCATATAATTCCACATGGTAGTGATGGTCTGGATGAAAGAATGTTAAGTTTGAGGAGTCCACCCCCTGATCACCCTGGAGCTGCATACTCTATTGCTGGAGTTATGAGAAAGGCTTCCAGGTAATTATTGAAAAGTGCATATAATGTCACCAGTTTAAGTTTGAGCCATAAAGCCATTTCACAAAGTGACGGTGCAAAATTGTTTGTTTGCTATTCCATTATGATATTGTCAGTACTGAAGAGTTTTGCTATGATGTCACAAGTATTATATTTTTTGTTTTATTTTCAGGCTTTTGCAGAACGTTATGCAGGCAGATTTTGGTTTAATTCCTTTCAAAACAAAGTGCTGTTGGAAGGTAAATCTAATTATTGGAAAACAAAACTACTGCGGATAACTTTTTAACAAACATTTACCAGGGATGAGAAATTTCAGATTTGTATCTGAATTCAGACCTTTTGAGTCGACCTGATAAAGAAAATCAACCGTTATGTGTTCCACTTGTAAATAAATGTCACTTCTTGATCTACTTCTCTAGTGTTGAGGACACTATTTCTAAAAGCTCTGTGAAATCTAAACCACTGGGTTTTACCAAAACGTGGAAATGTAATCTTTTCTATATGTACATACTTCCTTAACTTTGGATATTAGTTTCAGACTTTTTTTTTTTCTGCACTGATTATTACCCCAGATGTACACACATGTATTTTATTGAAAAGAAGAAAGAGTTTTTTTTATATATAATTGTACATCGACTCTTACATCAAATTCTCCTGAAGATGAGTAGAGTATACTGTTTGAAACGTTGAGACCTCACCGGCTCTTCTCAGAGCCAACACTCTCACAAAAGAGATTATGTTTGGTTGTACCCGCAAGTTTACTATTTTCTTCCTATTAATCCACACCGTGCAAAGCTTCAAACAATACTTCAATGTGTTTTTGTCTTTCTCCTAGAACAAGGAACAAATGCCATTTGGTTCTGTGATACACCCCAGTCCAGCAACTATTCTAGAAGAGAGTACAATAAAAGAACTTGGTAGTTTTGTTGCTTACTCAAATGGCAGAGTTAGAGTAGTGTTCAGTGACAGGACTATTCTGGATATGATACATGACTTCAGTCTTCGGATCTCGGGGAATGTTAGTGACGTTGAGGTATCATTTCAATTTTCAATTACCTTTTTGCCCATAACATATACTATAGGTTATGTTACCTTTTTTCCTATACTATAGGTTATGGGAAAAGATAATCAAAAATATATTATACTATATTATTGTTGTAGATATATACAATAAAACTAACCTGTGAAAATCTCATTTCAAAAAGGTGGTTTTGTTTTTGTGATGTTCCCAAGATCACCATGCAGGAAGATTAATCTGCAACTGGTTGCGCCCCACTAAATAACCTCCCTTAGCATAAAGTGCAAAATGACAAATTAATGGTCAAAAATACACAAAAGTCTCACAGCTTTTTACAGTGAATGGGAAAATTATGCATTGACTCTAAAACTTTAATCCTCTACTAGATTTTAATGTGGGGAGTCCCAGTGCCGATCGAGTTATTCTCCCTCCAAAACACCCCTACACTGGTGTCGTTTTAAAATATCCAAAACCAATCTTGAAAAAATAATGTCCCTACACCTCTCGGCAAATCGGACCATTTATTTCAGGGCCTATGTCATCCAAAATATCTCATGTTAGAAGTCAACAACCCCAGGTCACAATAATGGCTAATAATAGATCATGAGGGCCAACAAAATGCTAATGAGGCAGCCGCTCTGTTTTCACCTTGAAGTGTGGTCTTGAGTGACCATATTCTTAAAGGGCGCCCTCTTTCAAATTTAATCTCCAACTCTATGCCTTATTTTTATTTGACTTACTTGACCGTGTGAGGCATCCTTTTACCCAATTATGCTTTGGGTGACTACTCTATATTCAGACACCCCTATGTTTCGAAATGTTTTACATGCTAGGGTTAGCATGTGGGTTAATTCTAATGCTAACTAACTAGTAGAATTACTAAAATACACAATTGGTGTCGGAATATAGGGTTGTAACCGATGCTTTGAATGAAACCTTAGCTTGTCCGATTGCACAGGTAGGCCTACATAGATATTAATACTTGATTTTTTTTTCAGGATAATTCGGATCTACCTGACACCTCAAATAAGATCGCAAGAATCAGGAAGTCTATTTTCTCTTCGGATCTTCAAAGAGGTGTATGTCAACTCCTCCTGCCAAATGGAGAGATGAAGCAGGTTCATCTCGCTGACCCCCAAAAATATATCAGGTATAAGTTATATATATCATCTTCTTAAACAGACAAACAAAACTCAGATGTGTGTGTTATTAAATAACAATTATTCTGATACAACTATGACAGGGATTAAGTGATAAAAACTTACCCCAGAAAAGTAATTTCTTTAAAAAAAGTTTAATCAGGTATCAGTTTGTTAAACTTTGATAATATTGGATCCGAACTCCGTTTTACTGTCTTTGTGTTATTCTTTATAATTAGCAAATAACAGTGTAATGGCCCGGTATCCAAATGAACATGAAATGAACCTCACTAAAGACAAGGTCCATTAACAGGTCCATCAGCGAGTAGCCACAAACAAGGGTCATTACCTGGCAGTCAAGACAGGGTCATCACACTGTTATTTCCATTTATGCGTTATGTAGTTGTTGTTTTTTTAACGGTAAAATAATCATGATGTTTTGTTTTAGATGGGCACCACATGCTCAAGGGCCATTCCTTTGCCGTGCAACACAATACACACATTAATTTGTAAAATTGATGCATATTTTCAAAAACAAGTCTATATAATGAGCTCCGAAATCTAACAATACCATTATTGGCCGCGTTCGAATAGCTTCCCTGGGCTAATCAAACATTAATCAATTGCAAAATTCCCAAGAATTTGGACCAATGCATCTTGGGACAGCCGACTGGAACTACTTTCATTGTGTGTATTAAAAACCTTTCGTGGGTGCACAAAAAGGTCACGAAAAGAAGTCGCAGTTTAGAGGTGAAAATGTGTGTCAAACTTCCTGAAAGTGGAAAGTATCCGCTGAATAGTGTTCGTTGTGAAACACCTCGGTCAGCCCCAAGCACCCACTCCACACGCAGGGCAAGCCCTACTTGGGCTGACCAGGTCGAGCCCAAAGAATGACTTAAAATCTATTTGAATGCGTCATCAGAGGAGACCTAGTTCGACCCAGGGAAGCTAATAGAACGCACCGTGTGAGACCTAGTTCAACCCGGGGAAGCTATAAACTTTCCACTGTTGATAAACAAACCGTGCTGGTTGGCATGGACACAAATGTTAGCAAAACATTCAATCGTTTTAACAGACGTTGTATAACCGAATTTAACATTGCAAACGTTCAATCAAATAATATGAAATACCTCCCATGATTGGTTGCTTTCTTTCGGACAAAATCAGCGCTCTTTTTGAATATTTGTGTAATATTGTTACAAACTGTCTGTTTTTCTTTTGCATTTTATGGTTTCCATCGTTTTCTAACCTCGGCTGCCATAAACTCGGGCTGTGAAATTGCGACAGAAATACATATAACAGGACGCTTCCTTTATTTGGGACTTGAACCTTGAATGGTGTGTTGTTATAAAGTGAACTAGATTATTCCGAAGATCAGTAGTTAGCTATCAGTAAGAACTTAATACCCCACGCTGCTCAACCTCAGTCATTCTTTTCAATTTGTTCTGGATGAGTTGACTAAAGTTCTGATTTCCCCCATTCATGGTTAAAGTAATTATATACTTTGGTTGGTGTTGGTTTTCCCGGGCAAATTCAACACCAAAATTGTTAAATTTCAAAAGGGATTGTATATGTTTCGTTATCACTCATTAAATGAATGGCAATATAATGGAACTCTTTGCTTGGTGTGGGTTTAAAATGAATGGCAATATAATGGAACTCTTTGCTTGGTGTGGGTTTTCCCGGCCAATTTCAACAACAAATTCAATTAAAGTTCAAAAGAGATTGTATATAGTTTCGTAATCAATCTTTAAATTAACGGCAATACAAACTTACTTGGTTTTAGAAGTATGGCAGTTTTCGAAATTATAAAGCATTTTGAGAAATACTGTCTTCCACAAGCCCCTGGTCATACAAAAACGAAAAGAAAACGTTATACTGTACCTTTCTTAAAATATTTTTGGTTTTGAGCTTATAGGTCTAACAAAAACAATCGAATTAACCACTTGATATATATATATATTTTTTCAAACAAACAGATTAAGAAAGCATGACAGTTCTTTTTAGAACTGAAGTTCCTGAATTATGAGTATACTACGAAAAAATCCACTCCAAAATCCACTCGGCCGCACATGTAGTGGAATATGTGGCAAGACAAGATCTGAAATAACATAATCTATCCAGAAGTAGATACACACATGGTGTTACCGCAAACATACAACACTATTGGCTTGTGGCAGACCCTTTTAAATCCATATTCGCGTCCGTTCATCTTTCCAAAAGTGTATATAGAAATTAAATCCTAGAGAGAAGATAATTCAGCCAGATGGAGAATTTCAATCAGGAAATTAAATCGGATTTTCTTACTTCTGTGTTTGAAACACAAGTTAGTTTTTAAAATTATGTAAATATTAGTCAGATTTATCCACAGATGGATCTCCACAAGAAGGGAATTATATGACTTTATTCGGGAATATATTAGTTTGTCTCGCTCTCTGCGCTTGGTTCCAACGAAGAATCAAAATAAAGGGCACTCTAAAAACTCCCGGGTCAGTAGTGACCCGGATGTGGGTCAGCATTGTCCCGGTTCGGGGTCAGCATTGTCCCGGATGTTGGTCTGCTAGAAAACCAAATTAAATGTGACGTTAAGGCCTAATGCAAAAAAGATTGAATGGATCATAAGTTTGTGATTGGTTGTCTATGTTTGTTCTTTGTTGTGTGTGTGGGGGGGGGGGGGGGTATGGAATAATAATTTAAGAAGAAAAATGAAGAAGACAAGAAAACTTACTTGAACATTGATATCTTAATAATACAGGTACGTTGAGGTAGCAATGGAGTGGGCTGCTTGGGTCGCTAGCTCCCCCGAGCAAAGACTCAATTTCTACGGCAGGCAACATTCCCAGATGACGTTACAAGACGATTGGTAATTACAACAGTCTTTGTCTGTATTTAGAGGAGACACATATGGGATTCTCAGTCGTGTTTGTTTTGGGTTTGTTTTGAAATGTTTCGCGAACATGAACAAAGGACAACGTCTTACGTCGACATTGTTATTGTAAAGGCCCGATCACACAGGCCCCGATAACGAGAACGAAAACGAGAACGATAAAAATGCACGCCCTCGATTGGTTGAATGAGCGTGGGCGTATTCTGCGTGGAGCATTTCAACCAATCGAGGGCGTGAATTTTTATCGTTCTCGTTTTCGGGGCCTGTGTGACCGGGCCTTAAGCCAGACTAACAAATCTCTGCTTTCAAGGTAAGGTCATAGGTTGTTCATTGAAAACGTAATGCTAAGAAAAAAAATATTTTGACATTTTCAAGAAAGATGAACAAACAACGAACTCGTGAACGTTTCAGCAGAACACAGTGTCTTCTTGCTGAGAAAACTGCAACAAAACACGTTATTTAAGCAAAAACATTGAATCTATTACCCGGTAAGTCTACTGCCACCTAGCGTTCCTAAATCTCAAAATGTACTGTTTTATCAATATGTTTTCTTATAGTTAATATTGTGTTACTTTTTTTTTCAGTGACGTCATCAAAGAGCTTCAGAAAATCAAATGCTTCCAATGTATCCTTTGTGTTTTTTGCTTATATTACACAATTTCGACTTTAATTTAGAAATGTTTAATATTTTTGTTTTGTTAGGCTTACTAATCTTGTATAATGATACTTTTAACAATGTCATAGTAGATCAATAAACTCTTATTAAACGAAGAGTAGAATTAGTGAAGTTTGCAAAATTTGCAAAACATGAAATCCATACAGACTCAAATAAACCGAACAATGCAATATAGTTGCCGACAACGCTGGTTAGCCTATAAAGCGCAAAGACTGCAAATAGAGCTTGATTTGTGAACAGGTTGCTAAATTAGAAACACACCAACACAAATAAGACACCTTAAGAGGAATTGGCAGACAAGATTACCCAAAAGGGCACCTGTTCCCCTAATTGATTTTTCCTCTCCAATTTATTTCTTTTCCCAACTGTCAAGAATCATAATAGTTGACATAAAACGTGCGCCAAGGACTGACCATTAGTACACGATGTCTCTTTTTATACATTTTGATAATGGCTTTTTGATTGGACTCAGGTGGTGATAGACAAACCAAATCAACAACCAGTTTAGGAACTAATGGGCGTGCAGACTGTATCATAAACGTAAACTAAACATGGTGATTTAAGCAGTAGAAACCGTTAACGGGATTCGTTTACGTCATATCACTTTTTGTAACCCGCCAATCAGTGCCCCAAGCGCCCGCACACCACGTACCCAACCCAGCTCATCAAAGCGCAAAATAGATTAGGAACACTACGTACGAAGGACGTCAAAAACACGAACGCGAAACACGCGACATAAATGAGTTCCATTCCGTTCAAGGGAACATGTCCTGTTTTTGAGTGTGACGTTATTTCATTGTTAGCCATGCTTACGCCACACAAACTCACTCCACTGATACCGTAAGCACATAGGAGTCGCATTAAGCTCAATTTTAATTGGTGATATGCAAAAACAATCTAATAAATGAAACCGGCTTCTATAACTAATATGTTCTTCAAAACATTTTCTCCGAATTAAAAGTTGTCAACCAAAATTCTTTAGAACGATTAAACGATTTTATAAAAATATTTGTTTACTAACACACAAACCGGTTTTGGAGGCGGATAACGAAAACTTTGACGCAATGACGTACCAAAGTAAAAGGGTATGAACACAATTTGTTGTTGATTCATTTACTCTTAAAACTTTGTGTTATTTTATCGCACCTAGTCCTTCCTGGCTGCACCACTCTGACCATTTCTTGAGTTCAGCTTCGAAGGTGTCAAAGGATGTGTTTTTCATTCTTAAAGGTGTCATTATTGAAGTAATCGTTAAAGGTGTTTTTCACACCACGCTTTGGTGTCACTAATTCGTCACAAAGGAGGGAACAAAATACCCACGTAAACAATTCAATCTGTACTTGCAATTCAAGTTGCTTGCGCTTCCCCAAGACTGCACCAAGACAATCTCGGAGATATTTGTTTCATACCCAAGGCCTGGAAAATCAATTGAGGACAGGGTTCGCGATCAAGGTGAGGGGGTCGTTTTATCTGTTGTGGTCGAGCCTTCTTGCCTTGAGATGTTCCCTTTTTATCTATTGCATGAGCTGTTCTGCACATCAGTCGTGTCTTAAGGCGGATCAGTCTTAGACTTCTCCCAAGGCTGAAGTGCATTAATTCTTGGACTTCTCTCAAGGCTGGGTGCAGTAATTCTTAGTAACTTTAGTACCACACAAGGTTTTCTTGCCAAGCAAAAAAAAGAAGGATAAAAAAATCTAATTTTGAGAAGTTCAGGTTTTGATTTTTGTAAAGTGTTTATTGATTTCATGTTTTTTTCTCCGAGTGAGGATTTTATCTTGTCATCTTTAACAGTCGATAGAATTATCACTCCTACGTCAGGGTTGTATTTGATTGCGCAATACGGGAAATTGCCGTGTTTGACGAGGACGTAAACACCATTCATATGTTTCAAATTTTGATTGTTCTAATTTATTAAGATTTTAGTAATTTATTTTATTCAGTCCTTATCAATGTAGTCGGGATGAGACTGGAAGGGACCAAAGAAGTTCCGATTCCCATTAGAGTATTCTGAAATGAGTCAATTTAGAGTTTAAAGTACGAGGTCTGTTAAAAACCTGGTCTTGTCCGTGTGATAAAGGGCAGATAACTCTTTGTCCCACGGTCACGACCGTGCAAGGTTTTTAACAGCAGTTTAAGACCGAGTCACTACTATTTTATTCCCATTCATAATTGCCCTTTATGTAAAGAAAACAAGGGAAAAAAGTAATAATGTTAGTAAAACTGCATCACCTTCCTTTGCAAATATTTTCAAAGGGTCCAATTGCATGCAGCGTTCAATGGTTTGGCGCGCGCCTAATAATAGGCACTTTGAGTTTTTTATATTTTGAGTGGGCCTCTACTTTGATGATTATGTTAAAGTGTTACTGAAAAGTGTGGGCCTAATAAGATCAAAAAATGTCCACACAAAATCTGTTTCTGGACTTGCAAACGCCCGCACAGTGTTTTTTGACAGTCTTAAAGAATACTTTTTTGTTTTCTTTGATTTACAAGTTAAAGTAATGTTTACAGAATGCAACTAAGCAGTGTGTTTAAGTATACATATAAGCGCACACGTATGATATAATTTTTTCAGCTGAATCTTTTTAGGGTCTTGATTTTCTTCTTTTTCTTCACTTTCTGGGTACAAATATATAGGGAATACTATCTTGTCCTCTTTTTTTTTTTTTTTTGGGGGGGGGGCCCGATCTCTCTTCCTCCTTTTTTCATGGATAGTTACTCGCATACCTGTTCTATACTTAGTCAGCCCTTGTGTGCTCCAAAATATTCTCCTCCTTGTTTTCCAAGAACCAAATATCATAACTGACCATGACATGACACTATTCTGCTTTAAACCTACTAGCTGCTCGGGATATAAACTAAGAGCATAGTACATTCAGTTTACCATCCGGTGTTCGTTTCCTTAAGATGTTTCAATCCACAGATATCCTTGAGACAACACTCCCACTCCAAGCTAAAGATTCTAACACCAAGGATACCACGAGGGCTAATCTTGAAGATGTATCAAGCGCCAAGACAGTATCAGAGCGTGGAGGCGAGCTGTCAAAGGAAGCTATTGGTCAAGGAGACAGCGAGGGTGGAATTCTTGCCTCGTCAAAGCCGGACGTGATGATGCCTGACTATATTAGAGAGGCGTTGCGAAAGACTAGCTGTGCCATTCGGAACATTGACTCGGAATTAGCAAGTTCATGAGGGATTGGGTTTCTCTTTCAAGGTTGAATACACAAATAACGAAACAAGTGGAAATAAGGCTTGAATCAAAGACTAGTTTGTACCATTCGAAACATCGACTCTGAATGGGCGAAGTGATCAGTTGTTTCTCCTTTCAGATTGAATACACATAAAACGAAACAAGTGTAAATAAGGCTTGAATCAAAGACTAGTTTGCACCATTCGAAACATCGACTCTGAATTGGCGAAGTGTTCAGTTGTTTCTCCTTTCAGATTGAATACACAGCTAGATAACGAAACAATTAAAAAGAAGGCTTGAAACAAAGACAAGTTTAACCCATCTATAATGACTTGAAGCTTACAACAATAACCCTTAAATGCTTTGTTTTGGCTGTTTAGATTCTTTGTTTTCTTTATGCTTGACTTCTATATTAGTTTCCGTGTTGATTGACTTGGCTGAGAATTTCTTCGCTTTGAGGAATTATAAATTATATTTGAAGTGATTGTATTTAATGCATAGGATAGTTGTCGTATTATGAGGAGCTTTTGGGGGTGTTTTACACATGGTGCACTACGAATGCCTCGTTATCTATAGCGTTTATTATTATCACCACAAGGTTTTTACTCGTTAGTAATTCAGTTTTCCAGTCGTTCAAGGGAAGTGGACGTTTTGTCATAAACAATAAAAACTAACTTGGTTTTTGCCAACTAAGCTTGGAAAAATATAGGAGGTTAGCAAAGCAAAACAAAACACAGATAGCCACAGTTTGTAACAATACACATATTCAACAAATAGTGTTAAATTTGTTGGAAACAAAGCAACAAATATTATAGCCACAGTTGTTTGGGTTTTTTTCAAGTTAGCAAACATTTTGAATTTGGTCAGAATATCTATAAACACAAGTGAATGTTTTGCTTTTGGCCGTTCATGCCAACCAGCGCCGTTTGTTTACTAACAAAAAAGGTCTATATGTGCAAGCCTTATGCATTTCCGAACAGCGTTTTCGAACATTGGGACCCGTTAAAGTGTGTGAGTTTGTTGCCTTCACGTGTTTACAGCAATGAACGTGGTACGAAAGCAGAGGCTTGTGTTGAAAGAGTTGCTATAACTTGGATTAGAAGCAACGTCTCCGAAACACCCACAGTGAGTGCCGCCAGACTAGACTACGCATTGGGTTGGGCTACATTTGGACCCAAAAAGGTCTCAACCACCTACGTGACAGAGGACAACTGGTCCCTCGATGTCGCAACTGTCTCAATACACTGCAGCTCTGGACCAAAGTGGTCCCCACCAAATGTTTGAATAAGTTATACTTGCGGTCTTTACACTTTGTCTTATGACAGTTTGAGTGAACTGGTAATGCAAGAGTTATAAAGAGTTCTGTGTGTAATTAATGTGTTTTCTCAAGCGATAAACAAGCGGGTTGGGTTAAAGACGTTAAGTGGCGTAAAATGATAAATTATTTATAATAATGTATTAATAACGCCTTTCTGTTGTACCTCTGCCATGCGGTCAATAAAACTTGCTCAGGCTTAGGCAAGTCTTGGACCAATTTGCACTTACTATAATTGATCTATAGGAAGAACAAGTGTATGAGTTTGCTTGTATGTAAAGTTTAGATTCGGTGTCAAAGTGACGGAGTTACTAATTGACTAATTGAACCTTAATGTACTATATAAGGTTTTTTTTAATGAACAGTAATATTGTTGTCAAGACAAACAATTTACACAACCGTCGGTTTTTTGTTTTACAAAGTAAGCATTTTCGTTTGCTAAAACATGTTAACGAGAACGTACTATGTATTAATAAAAAACCGTTGATTATTTTGACATTAGGTGGTTACATGTTTGTTTCTTTTATTTGATCATTTATTACAACAATAACTTTCACCGGTAAATAGCTGTAAGAGGGACGCTATGGTCGAATTCAGTTTGGGGATGCACTTGATTTCAAATTAAAATGGCGGGATGGATACAAGTCTCTAACCTCACATTAAAATTGTATAAAATGCCATAACAGTTTAGTTTTAAATATCAAATAAACCACCGAAAATTATATTGACATTAATAATATCGAAGTCTTAAAAATCGCACGTATATCTACCAAACAAGGTACTCAAGGCGCTGAGTATATACAAACTTTCAGGAGGATAGGTTATTGCAGTGATGAACTCTGAGACACAATTATTTAGCACCTTATAAGGGTTAACAATAGAGCTAGTAAGCGATCAGTTTGAAGAGCGCTGGCACATTTATTCGGCGGTCGTTTGTTCAATTCACTCCCTACAGTCAAATTTGTCTTTCAACCCCAAATCGTTTAGTTTTATTTGAATGAGTTAAAACATTTCTAAAAACGTTTTCAATACAGAATACAGTGTTTGTGCATTTATACCTCTGTAACTATATGTGTATCACTTTTGAGTGACCCTTCGAGCTACAGCTGTTGGTCTGTCTAAGAATGAATAATAAATGAATAAGTATTAATGAATAAATAAATACGTTATTGCACATTACAATTGATTTCACAGTGCGGTCATGTTTGATTGATTTATAACACTTTCGGCGTTCTATGAGCAGTGTTTAGGTGTGAATGAACAGAGTGTGCGAATCTAAGATGATTAGCAAGACAGCCTTTCTTTCTCTTCTTAGTATTATGTTTAAGGTTTCTTATTTCAAGGTTTGCTGTTCTTATTTTTAGTACATATAGACCGAGAACAAAACAAAAACGGGAAAACAAGATGACTCCATGATAGTGGATATAACAGGAGTGAGTTACCAGAGAAAATGAATGTTTATTCGGGCATCTTTCTATGAAAGAGATTTCCCTTATGAGAAAACAAATAATGTTCATTTATACAGCAAGGCTCAACATGTTTTCCCGTCTGAATAATTGGTGTAAGATGACACATCAGCATTCTCCAGAAGACGATCAGAGCATACTGATCGAAACGTCGAGTTAATCCAACGGTTCTTTTCAGAACCACCCCAACTCATTTAGAGATTGTTATTACATGGTGTTACCGCAAACTCTTCTATATCTATATGACAAATCAACATTCAACAAACCTTTAACAAAAAACACCGAACTGTTAATCAAATTAATCAAATAAATAGAAACAGTAAACGAGACTGAAATGTCAAGAGGGTGTAAACATTTCTCGAAGTTTTCTCAAAAAGTAAAGCACTTCATGTAATAATTTTTCAAGGGAAGTCTTTCACCATTACCTACTGTAAACCCTGTAAGTTATTTGTAAATCTGTGAACTTTTGTTTTCTTTTCTGTACCGAAAGTGTATAATGGCTTTAACACATTCTCTGCCTTGTAAAATAGCATTTGTTATTGGTTACTTCTTTATCAATTATTGTAATGGCTTTGTATACTGTGTTTTGAAGTATGGAAATAAATGTGAGATTGGATTGAAAAATTGTACTATCAAAGACTGGTGTACTTCTTTCCAAATACGTTTATATTGCCATTAATGTTTACTCCTTGAGACGATTGTATTTCCCTCGAAGCGTCAAAATCAATACCGGTAGTGAACTAACGCATTAAACATTTACAGGTATTCAACAAAGAATGCTTGTGCTCGAACAAAACGAAAATCACTTTTTAATTAAATCTTGGCGGGAAATGTGGAAAGCAGCTAATAACGAAGTCAATTCACATAATACGTTATTAGGTTTAAAGGCACCGGACACTCGGCTAATTTCTCAATTCACATAATACGTTATTAGGTTTAAAGGCACCGGACACTCGGCTAATTTCTCAATTCACATAATACGTTATTAGGTTTAAAGGCACCGGACACTCGGCTAATTTCTCAAAATACAGCATAAAATCTTACTTAGTAACGAGAAATGGAGAGATGTCGATAGTATAAAACATTGTGAGAAACAGCTGCCGCAGCCTCTGAAGTAACGTGCTTTTTGGAGAAAGAGGTAATTTCTCATTCAAATAGTAAAAGACTTTAGTTGAGGCATTTTATTAAGCATCTGAAAGCACACAAAGTAATGCAAAAAAGTCTTTTTCTTTCAATATTCTGTCGCAAATTCGATGACCAATTAAGCCCAAATGTTCACATATTTTTTCGTTCTTGTGCTTTTTGGGATACAACAAGTGAGAATACTGATCTTTGATAATTACCAGAGTTGTCCAGTGCCTTTAAATGTATTATAAGGGATGGTGAGCTAACAAAATGGTTGCGATATTTGAAGTGATGAACCATATAGGCCTAATACACGGAATGTAAAGATGTGAGCTTAATCCATTGTGTTCAATGAAGAACTTCTGAAAAACCGTGTACAATTTTCAGCAAGTAAACACACTGTTTATTATTCGGTATATTACATATTTTTCTTGAGTTGGCTACGACTTTTTTTGAAAAAAAAATATGTCATAGATGATTTGTTTTATAGGATGAACTTAACAATTTGTGAGCTTTCAAACTACAATAAAACATTGATGTTTTTATAATCCCTAACAATCCTAACCAACACATTTAATCTCAGACTACGCTGTCTATATTGTATGTTACCACTGGGTAATCTGTAATTTATTAACTTAATCGCCTACACACATTAGCTTGATTGGATTTAATGCAATGGGTGTGACTCAAATTGACTCATTATGTTTCCTTTATTTGTAATTGTCTGTAAAACAATCACAAAATTGTTATGCGCTAGCTAATCACAATACAATGACTGTAACGACACAAATGTAATTAACATATAGATTGTAGTTACAACTTCGTTATTGCAGTTGTCTTGTATACCTTCCGCCCAGGTTAAAAGCAGGACAGTCCTTTTCAAAACTGAGAAGTCTCTACTCCGAGTTAGAATACAATACGATAGCGAAACAAGCTCTCTAAAGAACACAATCTACCTAGCTTGTATAGATACACACGTGATGTTACCGCAAACGAAATTGTTCAAAACTCATAAACACAAAGTCTGTTTCACTCGATATTTTCATTGTAGTTGACCAAAATTAAATTTTGTAAAACCTTTTCAAGGGTAACGTTTCATGCAATCATTTTCAAAACATGACAACGAACTCGGTAAATATTTAGTTAGAGGCGTTGGCAATTGTTTCAAACAACTGATGCTCAATAGTACTCTGAGCAAATTGCCTTCAAATCTCTCAAATTTATTGCTTTTTGGAATTGAATGATCCTTTTTCCTTTTTAAGAGATACGCAAAAATACAAATCGTATATTCCTTGGGGTGGGTGTGGTATTGGGGCACGTACGGACAAGGTTTTTTATTTTCACACTCAAATTCAGATTATCTTATTGAGAAAGAAAAATGTTAGTGGCATAACTAGAACGATAGAATGTGCTTCTATGTAAAACTATTTCAAGATGCCAGTTTTATACTTTTGTATAACCTTGAAAGCCCCTGTCCAAGTGTAATCATTGTGTACGTCTAAAGATTTAGAATAAAATAAATAAAAGTAAATAAATAAGCCTGTATTAAATTATCCTGTTTTTTTGTTGTTGTTTTTTTTTTCTTTAAAATAATGTGACGAGCAAAATATCTGAAGAAGTCTGTTGGTTTGTGTCGTGGACAGACATCAAAATAAACTAGCAACTGTGCACAGAACAAAGGCAAGTCAATAGCAGAATAACTGCATGACAGAGCTGGGTTTATAGTCATGATGGTGTCGCTGCATGACAGAGCTGGGTTTATAGTCATGATGGTGTCGCTGCATGACAGAGCTGGGTTTATAGTCATGATGGTGTCGCTGCATGACAGAGCTGGGTTTATAGTCATGATGGTGTCGCTGCATGACAGAGCTGGGTTTATAGTCATGATGGTGTCGCTGCATGACAGAGCTGGGTTTATAGTCATGATGGTGTCGCTGCATGACAGAGCTGGGTTTATAGTCATGATGGTGTCGCTGCATGACAGAGCTGGGTTTATAGTCATGATGGTGTCGCTGCATGACAGAGCTGGGTTTATAGTCATGATGGTGTCGCTGCATGACAGAGCTGGGTTTATAGTCATGATGGTGTCGCTGCATGACAGAGCTGGGTTTATAGTCATGATGGTGTCGCTGCATGACAGAGCTGGGTTTATAGTCATGATGGTGTCGCTGCATGACAGAGCTGGGTTTATAGTCATGATGGTGTCGCTGCATGACAGAGCTGGGTTTATAGTCATGATGGTGTCGCTGCATGACAGAGCTGGGTTTATAGTCATGATGGTGTCGCTGCATGACAGAGCTGGGTTTATAGTCATGATGGTGTCGCTGCATGACAGAGCTGGGTTTATAGTCATGATGGTGTCGCTGCATGACAGAGCTGGGTTTATAGTCATGATGGTGTCGCTGCAAATTTGTAATGTTAAAGGTAATTGTTTCTGGAACCGTTGATTTAAATAGTTAAGCCCGTAGCTCGTTAATCTCATGTATATTGTTCTTGAGATAATATGACGGGCAACAATACAATGGCGGTATCTAAAGAAGTCTCTTGAGTTTAGACGTGGACAGACATCAACATAAACACCCCTAGCGACTATGGGAGTCTAACTCATCTCGTCGCATCCCATCTAGCTACAATCAGGAAGAGTGACATCCGGGCCACATACTCTGTTGTGTCGCTTCCTTTTCTTATATACATTCAAGTAGTATGGAACCATTCCTCTCAGCATAATGCTCCACTTCTATACATCGGGTATCTCATTTCATTAATTTAGACATCGAATCGCCATTTCTTTGATATGACTGGTTAGGGGTTGGATCCCGTAACCCTTTCATTTGAGCTGTTGATGGAGAATCCATTGAAAGGGGTGGCATTTGAAGATGAAAAGACGTGCGAGAGTAGCGTATTGACACTCGGCGCATCAAAACTGTATTAAGAGAACCATTATTCGGGTAATTGTTGGCGGGTTTTCAAATCCCACGCCAAGACCTTTTGCAAGACAGTCTACTCAGGTTTAAGACATTATATATTGGACTAAATACCATTGGGTCGTCTCAACTACTAGCATGTAGGTCAAGGGGTTTATGAAGTACAAACAGAGACTGCAGCGTGGCCAAATTGGTGTTTAAGATGTTTCTCTTTTGAGTTTTTTTTTAGGAAACATTTGTTTTTCCCTGTTTAACCTTCTCTAATAACAATCGTTCCCGAAGTAGCAAAGTGTGTTTATGATTAATTTGCTTGGTAACTGTGCGAGAATAAAGACATATTGTGTTGTGGATATTCTAACAATCACACCACTGAGCTGACAGGACATGCTATTCTTGTAAAGTAAGGTGAGTCTGTTTCCGGTTGTATTTCAATCATGTGACCGTTTGCTCTCTTTTTGTTTTCTTTTTTTTTCTTTTCTGCTGGTTTTTTTCACTCAGCTGTTGAGCATATTATATTTTTAGTTCGCGTTTTGAAAGGCGGACTTTTATTTGTTCGATTTATGTATGTCATCGTCTCCTTCTTCTTTTCATAAAGAAAGGGAAACTACTTCGTCCATTAACCGTTAACAATGCCAGCTTCATTAAGCTAACACATTTGTTTTCAATTGAGCCAATGGTACTTTGAACATGCAAAATGAACCCTAGCAGTTTTCTATAAAACACAGCCAATCCTTATGTAAATTTGTTTACGTTTTGACAAGTTTTACTATTAATCACCCTCAGAAACTAGTCGAAAGTATTGGCTGTGTTTCATAGAAAATTCATTTGCTATAAAGTTGATATTTTTACCAGGCTGATGAACTTCTTTCATGATAAGATGGACATTTTAAATATTTTGTTGTCTCCTTCTTCTTTTCATAATGAAGGGGAAACTACTCTACACATCAACCGTTAACAATACCAGCTTCATTAAGCCAACACCTTGTGTGAACACGCAGAAGTCAAACCACCTGGTATGGATATTAAAACAATAATTAATCACTTCTCTTTGCAGTACATTTCCACGTAGTGCATTTCCGATTGCTGCGTTGATATATCTAGGAAATGACCCTTTCCCGTCTGCCACAGGTGTTTGTGTCACTTTACGGGTTGTATGTGGTGGCGTAGTTTGCACTTGAGACAAAGGGAGCCCGACCTATCAAAGTGTTCCGTGGTAATGACACCCTAACGATCCCAAGAGCGGACGGGAAACTTTGATATCAAATCATATCCGTTATATTTACTTAACTCGTCTTGAACTTAAACGTCAATGGATGCTGCCAGCATGCTTATACGGACGTTAATTGTTTATACCCTTTTCGGCGTTTTGTCGACAATGTATGTTGCAGACAATTTAAAACTTATCCCCGAAACGTCGAGCAGTGGATCGTTTCAAAACCACCTTACAACCACATTATAACATCAAACTACGTTACGTGAAAACCAACGCGTCTCATAAACAATGTTATGATCGTAAACGTTTAAACATCCCAATAAGTAATTAACATGGGGGTTTTTTTGTCCCTAAAAGTGGTCTCTTGTGAAGCCATCACCTTGAGTGGCCTTCTCGCTGTAAAGCTGTGCGCTTCTATTAAGAAGTTAGAAAATATGGACGATCCGGATCCCAAAGTGACTTTAAGCTTTTTCGGATCAGGCTGGCCCGGAAAGTGGTTTGATCTAATTTGGATTTTGGCGTCACCTTTTCAAATTTTTCCAAGATTAATGGTCAGGCCAGTTTTGGTGAGAGAAACAATGTCCATTCAAACCGTTAGTTTGGCCTTGGGGAGTTGACTATCCGCAATTAGTGTTTCGCTACTAGTTTTTGCGTTTTATACATTATACCATTAATCAAAATGTCGGACGATGACGTCATTCTGCTCTAGTTTAGGTCTTCAACTAATTCTGTAGATTTTCACTCTTTGGCATTTTCGTTGGAGAATAACAATTCTTGAGGAAAGGTTTTTTATTGACTGCATCACGTATATATCAATTGTTCTATCGCCATCATTTGTGTCTGCTCTTGAGCTTTTATTGACTGCATGTGAGCAACCTTTACTGGATGTTTATCATTACAGATTATATATTGAGGGCCACACGCACCGATTAATTTACTTTGTAAGACCATGGTAAGACGAACCAACTTGAAAGAATGGAAACATACTTTAAGTAAATATGCCTAGTGGTCTAAAAATCCAGAAAAACAACTTGACCGGCAACCTTAAAGATGGTTCTTTTTTAAAATGGATTCGAATTTTAATAAAAACGGGGACTGAACACGTTCCAGTGGTAAACCGAGAAACATTTTCACGGGCGTTTTTTATTGCATTGTGTGAACTATGGTGCAGTGAAACTGCGCGAAATTATGTGCGTTATTGAAACAAAATTAATGTTGAACCATTCCCTAATGGGAGGGCAGTATGTTTGATAATCACTCTTTTAAGTTAATTGGAAAACGAACTTTTGTTTAGTCGCCTTTACAACAGCTTTCGAAAGCATCTTGAGAATCTCTTCACGTCGAAGTGTTATGGTTATGTAAAAAGTACCCGTTTTATGCCAACAATTTGAATCTAGGAAAACAAAATGAAACGATGGGAAGGGAAGGTACATGTTTGGTAATTGTCAAAGACAAGTCTTCTCACTCGGTGTATCCCATCCCAACATAAGCATAAAATAACAAGCCTGTGAAAATTTGAGCTGAATTCATCGAAGTTGCGAGAAAATTATGAGAGAAGACCCTTGTTGGACGAATTTGTGTGCTTTCAAATAGGAATAAAAGACTTCTGGCTAGAAGTCTTTTATTTTTTTTAGTGAGAAATAACATCTTTCTCAGAATCTATGCTACTTCAGAGGGAGCTGTTTCTCACAATGTTTTATACTATCAACAGCTCTCCATGCTCGTTACCAAGTCAGTTTTTAAGTTAATATTTGTTCTGAGTAATTACCAAACGTGTACCTTCCCTTTAATGTATAACTAAGGTATTCGTGTCGGAAACACAACAATTGGTGCAGCCTCAAATATTTACAAGCCGATCTCTTGGTGTAAATTGTCTCTAAAATCTCCTCCACACTATTTCATTCCGTGGTAGATAGCATTCACGTTGTTAATAATTGTAATTAATGTAAGCTGGCTCGACAAAACCTGAACATCTGACGTCACACCTTGAGGCTTGAGCCTACGCTAATCCCTGTTTATAATGACCTTTGACCTCGCACTCTAATCACATTGAGTTTCGCAGTTAAATCCTACGTACAATAAAACAAATGCACGCGGCTGCATAAAGACGATCCAAAGGTGCAACTGCCGAATATCACCTCGGATCAATCAAAACACATACATGAAAAGCTTACGTCACTGCACGTTTATCCAATGAAATTACTGTAAAACCAAACCTGTCTGTCATGGCACCCGTCTAACTCGAATCATCCTTGGACGGTGCGTGATACCCCAATATAGCACATAGATCCCTGGCAGTGTGGGCGAGAGTTCGTGTTCCTGTGTCGGGGTCGACTCAATAGATCCAAAGCGTGGGCACGAGGTCGATAATTACCACTTATCCTGTCATTTTGCCATGATGCTCTAACAAATACAATCCTAATTTCAAAGGAACATAACATAGTGTTTGTTGCTAACAATACAGTTGCTGGCAGTGTAAGTACCGTATGTTACCAACCGCATCAACTGACAAACTTGTAGAAGTTTGAGATCGGTCGGCCATCTGGATCATGAGAAAATAGTGAAAACCGATTACACAGTTTGCAAGGCATCGATTAATAAAATAATGAATAAAACGCTCACTGAGCGATTAACCCCAAATAATATGACATTTCAGACAGAAATATTTGTTTGTAAACAAATTCTTTAATGTCCCTTTTACTAAAAATGCACTATATATACTATATTATTGGTTATACTAAAATATACGCCATTACTCAGTTCCAATCGGGAGAGGGGGGGCAGATCAGATCGTGTTTATTTCAGGCACGAAGGATGTAATTAGTAGCGTAGTGATAAACAACAATTGATGACGTCACGCTGATTGTAAAGTAACAACATTCTAGAATTGTCCCCTGTGTGATGATCGGATCTCCTATGAAAACAAAACCGTAATGATCCTCATTAAGGATTTCCCGAACCATCTATACTGCCAATTAGCACCGGATGTTCCAGCTTGTCAAAATGCTAAATATTAGTGTTATTTCGCGTCAAATACAAAGTGTAATATTAAACTCATTAGACCGTTGGGAGATTGAGCGAGTGCCCAGTAACAACGCAGCCTAGTGTACGCCTCTGGCGTACTAACCTACCTATTAAATCCAACCTATAGTTGACACATTCTATTATTTCAGTTAAAAATCTCTTTATTAATTATCAACATTTACAAGTCAGCTTGGCCAACACATTCCCTTGTCACTTTCTCCATGCTTAAAGGCACTGGGCACTATTTGTAATCACTCAAAAGTATGTAGCATTCATACTTGGTAATGAGCAATGGGAGCTGTTGATAGTGTAACGCATGTGAGAAACGTCTCCCTCTAAAGTAACAAACAAAATAATGTATCTGAATCTAATAAAATACTTCAGACCTGAAGCCCTTTGGGGGCATCTGCAGCATGCACACTTGGGTTTTTTCTTTTATTATTCTCTTCTCATTTCAATGACCAATTGAGTCCTTTGACAATTATCAAGGCGTCCAGTGCCTTTAACAAAATGATTACATCTCATTTTCAAATGACTTTCCACAATTCGGTTGTCTCGACGTAATGAAATTGTCACGCCCGAGGATCAACTCAAGCTTCTTGTTTCTGTTGGTAATTTATCAACCCTGGGATCGTTTATTATAAAGAATCCTTAAGGAATGAGGGGAACATGAGAGACAAGTCATTTGATTAATATGGATTTGTGTATTGTAATTAAACATGATAAAACTACGGGGAATTTGTAACCTAAAAATAGCGAAACTGGTTCAACGCTTTGACTCATGGCGTCAAATGTTTTCTCCAAATAAAATGGATGACCTCAAACATACCTTGGTTTTAGAAATTGTTTGATTAACATAAAACTAACCTGTGAAGTATTAATTTCAAAAGTTGGACGGCGTTCTTTAGTTATCACCGAAAACCCAGAGCGAATGTTCACAAAGGAAGAATAATCCTTATAAGGAATTAACAGCTTGAGAACCATAACTGTCAGTAACGCTTCAAAGATTCAAATTTTGGGGGACATAATTTGCTATATTTTCCCATAACCACATTACTTCAAAATGAGATGACTCTTAAAGTGCTCTATACAATCAAAAGCTTCTGTAGGCTTCTCGAGTCAAAGATTTTTATTAACAATAATTTTAAGAGTGATAACCAAACGTTCATCTTAAAACACATTATTTAAGAAAACAATGTGTCATTCCCGAATGTGATCAAACATGAATCATTATGTTGACATGGGCAATTACATTGCAACACAAATTGATGAGTTTCATTCAACGATGTTGCTAAGCACTAACCATAGAGTAACCAAGCACTATGTACACTCTCGCACATTAAACAGAAGTGTCAGATCAACAAGAGAGACTATTGTGTGGTTTGGATGTGGCGAGAATAATAACCTAAACTGAACAACTGGCGGAAACTTTGCATCTATCTTCTCGAGTATTAGCTAAGAGGGGTGATGCAAAACTGCAAACATTGTGGTGTAACTGTGGACACGATGGATGTTGTCATAACTATATACCGAAGAGAGAACCCAACCTGACTTGGGGTCCTAAAACTACACCAATGTCATTGTTTTGGCAGAAATAAGTATTATTTTAACACTATGGTGTACCTTTTGATGCTGGTTTGGTAACATGTGACAAAATCCATGGTGTAAAATGAACACCCCAGTTTCAGCCCAGGTTAGTTTACAAGCAGGACAGTTCTGTTCAGAACTGAGAAATCTCCCGAATTCCGAAAAACTACTCAGGGTACAAGAGAAGTCTCCGAGAAAAAATCTACTCTGCCGTACGCGTAGTAGAGAAGTCTCCCAAACGCCGAAAAATGTACTCCGCTGTATCCGAATATATGGCAAGACAAGTTCTCAAAAGAACAAACTCTACCTGGCAAGTAGATACACACATAGTGTTACAGGAAACCAACAATAAATTGATACCTCACCATGCATTGCCTCAAACCCATGTCTTGTCATTGTTAAGTAATGTTCACCACCATTTGCCTTTTTCCCCATTAGCTAAAATTTAGAAACATGCCCTGTCGCTAGCACGCTGGAGTGAATCCACGTCAAACGTGCCTTTAGATGACACCTCGATAATTCCACATCAAACTGTTATACTTTATGCTTCAAGTTTCCCTTTTAGACTTGTTTCCCTTCTTCTTCTCTCTACTCAAGGGTTCCTCGCAAGCTTATCAAGTCAATCTACCAGGGCTTTTTTGCAAAAACTTGCTTTCTACGACCGGTATCTCGGTGAAATCTTCCTCGGCTTAGAGTTAATTCCTGAGGCCTTTTGAGATCTGACCTCTTTTCTATCTTACCTGTTTTCTGCATATGTAGTTCTTTTTAATCAAGGAGACTGCGAGAAAAAGAAAATCTTTAGAAATCGCTCTTATATACTCGACAGGAAGCGAACAAGGCCGTTTGAGTAGCGAACGCGTCGTCTGACTTTTCATTTATTGAGATTATGGCGGGAACCAATATTGCTCTAAACCAACTATACTATACACATGGTGTCAAAGAAGTATTAGAATGAGTTTGTATGTCTCAATATTCCTCTGTGAAAATATCCACTAACCCATTAATAAAAACTGACATAAGATTCATGTAATAGAATATATAGGACTCTATAACACATTATTTGGTGTTACAGTCAATGCTGATATTGTGTGGTTTCACGCACGTCTGAACTCGATGGCTGGGTGCTGGGGGAGTATACACCACCAACCATTAAACTAACAACTCAAGTAAAGAATGTTTCAAAAAAGAATGTGGGTTGTGTTTGTCGTTGTTTAAACAATTCAAATCGTCCATGCAGGCAACAGTCGGGTTGTGTTGATATTTGATAAAACGTTTCCTCTTTCATACGTGTTTTCGATACAGATTTATGTATTTTATGGTTTGGATTAATATCTTGGAAATTAGAAGTAGGTCAAGTTATTGTTGGGAAAAAGATAACGTTTTGGTCATAATTGCAAAATAGTCGGTTCAAACGTTTATAATTAATAAGAGCAAAAAAAATGTATTTGTATTGAGCCTTATGTAAACAACTCAAAGTGCCTTAAAACACACCCAGGCAATAACATCCTTTAAAATAAAATTAAAATTAAAAACAAAAAATTTAAGTGTACAGAAGTCAGCCAAACGGCAACAAATTTCAGCAAAGCAAACTAAAGGTAAATAACAAACTAAGAAGATATCTCATCGGGACAAAACACGATTTTTGGTTTGACAACTTTACAGTGTTATATAAATTGACCTAATGTATATGACGTAACTGCAGTTGGGCGCCCTCACCTAGAGGTCAAAAGGAGGTTGTTCATTGGCCAATATTGTGCGCCGCGCGTATAAATCTGTGCGTCTTGATTGTCTCGATTTAACATCTCAAACCTTTGTGTTTTGCCTTTTCTTTCAAACACTATTGTCATCTGAATTCAGGTATACTATGGAAATAATTATCTGCTTATCAACACATGATAACACTCCCATGTCTTAAAAATATTTTGAAATTAAAAACCAACCAAAACAGACACTTTGCTTATAAATGACTCAACATGCCATTAACGCTTAAGTCTTCCCGGTAAGGTGTACAGCATCAACCGACTCATTCTGATCTTCTCGTTTGATGTTTACCTTCGCCGCTCAATTATCGGTTTGATATCCTAGCAGTATTGAACTCACAATGTCAACACTGAAACTCAGATGAAAATAGAAATATTTGACGTAAAAACATAAAGGCCGCCATGTAAATCCTACAGGCTACTAAACCTATTAATCTTCCGTAATAGATGCTGAGTATGTGTGTAGTTGCGTGTATAGATTTTTTTTTTAAGTATTATGGAAAGTGGTGTGCTAATGCAGGAGGTAATTCATTAGCAATTTCATAAAAAGTGTATAGTCGGGGATGGTTTGGCTAACGTCTCTTCAACGGTCAAGAAATAAGCACCGTAAGTTTTAAAGTGAATTTGTACTTTGTGTTTTGTCAAAGTAGTAAATCCATTATTATTGATGGGGGAACAAAATAAATAAAAACTTTGTAGATTAATTTTTTCAACAAAACCCTGAAATTTTGCCCGACATGTGAGATTATTGAAGTTATTTTACAAAATTGAGTAGGAAAAAAAACTTATAATTTTGGTGTAAGCTGACTGAATACGAGATTAATTTTTTCCGCAAAATATTTCCCTCTGAAATAAAAAAAACTCGAGAAATCTAAACTCGAAAACCTAACAAAACGCAAAGCTAATTTTGGTTGTTACCCCCAAAATGAAGGCTATAAATTGTGTCTTGTTTTTCACCTTTTTTTCTTCCGATGCACACGAGACCCAATTTTAACATATTTGTTTTTCCATGTATGGTCGATCTCACAAAACATGAACAGTGTCTCCGACTATTTTGTCAGTTCTACTAATGCTGGACCTTCCCTTTAAGCCTCAAGCACTGACATATTTCATTTTTAACAACGTCATAAAAAAATATGTCTCTCTATAAGCCGTTTGCCAACATGACATGGTTTTGACACCCACCCTCTAAGGACACCAATTATTTTATAAACTCTTTAAACAATGAAAATTGTATAGCCCAAATTAAACTGCTTCTGGCATGCAATCTAAAACTGTCCCCATGGTCTATTTATCAGAAATTAGACCATTACTCCAGAAATAAATGTACAAAAAATTAGGCAACGATCGATCTTTTGTGTAATTAAAATACTTTATTCTTATCAATCATACATTAATGTTCATCTGACAATATTTTAATTATTTTGGCTAATTGCAACAATTTGATAAACCTATTAAAGGTAAGGTATGCCTTTTGGGTAATCAATCCATAAATTAATTACCATAAAAAAACTTACTTGATAAATAACGACAGCTTTTAGAAAAGTTTTTTTTTTTAGGAATGAGGCTTCAGAGAAAGGAGTTTAAAATCATGTCAATCTGAGAAACGTTTCTAGAGGCTACTAAAGGACTGCATTTTGCTTTTAGCAAAACACAAAACAGACCAGTCGGGTAATAAGTAAAATACACATTCGGTAACATCGCTTATTTTTCATCCAATCAGTTTACTTTGGATGCAATTTGTGAAGCAAACTACATAACATTGAACCAGATATAACAGTAAGTGAAATACACATTAGTCTGGAAACCTTGCTCATTTTGTTATCAAATCAGTTTACTTTATATTATTTGGTCTATTTTCGTCAAATCTGTTTTTACTTTGAATGCAAGTTTCTAAGCAGAATACCAAGCCGTTTTCCATCAAATCGGTTTATTTTGTTAACATAATGCCATTGGTGGATTTACAGGTAATTTAAAATTGCCTATCGACTCAGTTATTCATAGTTATTCCAATACAATTAGTGCTTGACCAGTGAACGCATGGGCTACTTCTAGTCATTATGTCTGATAGAGGATGAGTTAGACCAATCATTTATAGAGTGGCTTGAGGAGACTATTACATCTTCCGAAGCATACAAATTGGATTTTACTTAATGCTCCCCTAGAGGGATACAATAAGTTCCTTATTCCTTTGCCTGGATGTGACGCAACGTCTTGGAGATGATGACAAACAAGGCGTGATGTTATATATTCCCGTATTTATATAAGAATAAAAAAAATAATAAAATAAAAATAAACTAGAACTTTTAGTTACATGTTTCTTTTGCACCAACACTGCAATATTCACTGACAGGTTGACAGCTAAAGTCATTTAAAATGTCAATTATCTAAAATTTCATCTGTGTTTTGACACGAAAACATTGCCGGTTCAAAATTCAAGGCTTTTGTTATATATTTTCGATGTCTTCGCGTTACGTCTTTAATAAGCCACATCCGATCTTTACCACAGTCTCAAATAGCTTTTGTATTTCTCAATTTCATCCTGTGGAAGGTTTAAATTTCGCAATCCGTAAACTTTTTTTTAAAACTTATATCTTATTCGGGGAAACATTTCTCTGTCAATATTATTCTCTCAGCTCTGAAAATTGGTCTGCAACAAAAGTAACTTTTTGTGATCAAAATTAAGTAGGCCATTTGAGCAGTAAGATAAACAGTGATTTTGGGAGTCTTTAGAAGAAATCAAACAATAAAACAACATCCAAATGTCACTTCAATCAACTCGAAAACCCTGACATTTTGTTTTGCATACTTAACATTTACTCTGAATGATCCTCTTTCGAGAACTTTAGTGTATGAGAATTGTGATTCAATACTTTCAACCGTTATAGGTTCGAGACCGACTTAATTGATTTTACATCTCATTCAAAGCTATTGGCAGATTTATTACTTGGTTAAGGGCCTTTTTAGTTACTAGTATGGCTTCTTATCCCCACTCTGTTACGCTCAAGGCGCCGCAACATTCAGTATTTTCCAGTGGGACATTGCAGCTAACCGAAGGTCGCCTAATTGTCAGTTGATGGTACAATTTGTGTGAACCAAAAAAGAAAAAAACAGATCGTGGTGTCGAATTACACAAATAAAAATCATATTTTGAAATTATTTCCATAAGTCAACCTTAACGATATTGACACGGCATGGATGGGGGGAAACCTTTCTCTTTATAACTGCATATAAGTATCACGCGTTATGCATCAATACCGGAACTCTAAACCATCGCTTTGAAGTGCCATAAATCGATAGCTTTTCACTTTTTGAGCAGACATTTCATCCAACCTCCCTGGAATTCACTCGAACCCTTACAAAGAAAGCAGGTAAACGATAGCTTCACTCTTCATAATTGCTTCTTCGGTAAGAGGTTAAATAAAAGGTACACTTTCAGGGTTTTTTAGACCCGGAGTCCAGTTGTGGTTGTTCTGTCACGAACCTGGGTGCCTTTTGTTGCATCCAATATAAAAAGAAATAATAATGTCCCTGTAAAGCCAATGCACTTGAGGGTTCTCAAGACAATCACGTGGTCTCGGATGTCACCGTCGGTACTTAAGTTTAGAGTATCCGAACTGTTGGCTAATGAACAAACACTTCAGTCATTTCATTCAAGAAATTATCCCCATGAACAGGAAATATGATAAGAAAAGTTTTGCAAGTTCATTTTTGAGTCAGCCTTCTTCTTCTGAAGTAGGCCACGGTGACTGTTCTGTTTTATAGAGCTGTATCCCTATTCTATTATTGGCTTAAAATCAATACACTGTGTCTGAGATAGCGCACCATGCTGCGCATGATCTAATTCATTTTGGCGCCAGAATATAATTTGGAATCCAACCTTTTCAGATGAAAATGAAATCGTCCTTGATCGAGACACGATTTATATCTGATTCGTCGCCCCAACATCATTTGATTTGACGCATAATAAACCATTTTTAGATAATATGGAGACAGAGTTCTATGTCACTACTTGGTTTTGGTACATTGGTCTGTATATACCCCCAACCAAAACAATGCACTCCTATAGTGGCAACCGTACCTCAAAAGTCTAGTAAGAGTTAGACTATAATAAAGGAACCAATAACGCTCACAATACTAGCACATTTTGGTAGTTTTTGATCTCCAAACCGCCCATGCCTAATAGACCCTTCCCATAAAATATGCTAATTACATTCACGCATGCGTACAAACCCTGTTGGTTGGCAAACGCCATAGAGTTGTGCACTAAGCAGACGCGCAATCGCGTGTGCGTCACGCACCCATTAGCCGTGTACAAAACAGCGCGATTTTCCCTCATTTTGCCAACCAAAATGTGCATTTTACATATTTCATGGGAAGGGTCTATTCGTTGTTGGTATAATCCAGTGTTTTGAAGGCCGACTTAGTACAAATAATGGACATGAAATGAGTTACAATAATTGTACGTGGTCCAGCTAATTACATTGACTATTTAACTTATTTTAACCAAACGTTGCGTAGGAAAATAATTGTCGAAACAAGATCAGATTGCTTAGTTCTGGAACGGGGAAAAAAGTGATCAAATTAGTGGTGGCTTCACTTCCTTTACTCAAGCTGTATTATGACTAAAGAATTTAAAACGAGACAACTAGCTGTTGCAACTGCTTCAGGTTGGGTCACACTAAAACAAAGTATCAAAACGTCTGGTTCCGTACTAAGAAAATCGTAAAACAGGTTTAGTCTGGGAAGAACGTATAGGTTTGGCCAGACATGTCTAAAATGTAACCATGGTTACCTAAACTCTGGTAATGAGTTGGGTATGTCTAAAATACCCCAATCATACCGAACTCGTTCTCACTACACTATGAAGAAAACAAATGTAGCCGAATGAGTTAAACTGTGTGCAAACGGAGTGGACGTTGTTACAACTTGTTACGGTCTATTCACGAACTTCATGGACGGGATCGGACGGGAATGATCGGGATGGTGCTCAAAGAAGATGAGCCAGCTCAAACTTTCGGGCGACCATGCCATCCCGTCCTGCATTTGGACGGAGGAGCAACGTATTTGAAACGAGAAGGACATACGAACGGAATTGCCATACTTGGGTTGCACTATGGACGTGCTGGGCGTGGTGCGGTCGGGCGTCGTTTGGATGTACGTGTGCAGGCAGACCGGTTCCGTTTGTAGTACGATCATTCCGTTTACAGACAGACACAACTTACTGATTACCAGAATTTAACGGTCACATTATACACATTGTCCAGCCACGGCTTTACGTTCTAAAAGCCATACCAAAAACCGTTTAACGATTTTTTAGGACGTATTACGTTTTGAGAACTATAGTTTGGTGTGACATTTAGCCTTGTACACGGTACCAATGCAAAACACAATTATTAGTTATAGTGAACAAGGCAAGCTAACACAAAGAGATATCTTTGGGGAAAAGGAGAAGGCAAAAAGAAACAAGTTATATGAGGCATTTTCTTCTTAGATAATCAGACCTTGAAGAAACGATCGATCTGTCTTAACAAATGCGTACGTCATCGTCATCCAAAACAAGACTCCAAAACTAATATTATGGCGAAGGTGCGATAAACCTCACGTCATTAAGGCCTACACCCTTTAGTTTTGGGGAAAATGAAATACCCCAGAACAAAATAAACACTGTGAGCCCTGAACACAAAGACATGTTTTACAAGGAGAACCTACATTCATACATACGACACTAGGGTATCGGATAATATATCAAGTAAGAACACCCCCTCTCCACTTTTCAACTGTTCGACACCAGGGACCAGTCCTTCCTAATCTAATTCGATGTTCCCACCCACTTACTTCAATATGAAAGAATTATTACAAACAAGCGTCTTCTTACTGGGGTTACATTTGGGATTAAACTATTTCTGTGACGTCATGAAAACATGTAAAAAATTTGCAAAATTTGCATAATTGTGACCAAACGTCGTTTAAGTCATGAAACCTAAATTGTAGATTCGATGTATTCGCATTCGGCTCGTTCATTCTACCCACGAACTTAGCGTCCATTCTCCTTAACTTAATCAAGAGTTTTGGTTCGAGTCCCGGTCGTGACATTTGTATCCTTGAACAAGATGCTTTTCCATATTATTCCAAATTGCTTCTTCAGTTCTTTTACCAAAATGTGATTGTGTTGGCAACCAAGTGGATATTGGTCACGTTGCCATAGAAACGCACCTTTTGATGCACAAATTTTGATTGCAGATGAAGCGCGGCACGTATGTACAATGATTATATTGTTGTTAGTCCGATGTGTGCGTGGTTTTTCCCCTTGTTCACTGCATTTCGAAGCGAGGATGGCGCTGTTTAATAATGTCAGACGACTGTTTTATGAATGCAGCTGTGTAGAAGTGTCAAAGTGTGAATTAATTTTCAAGGGTTAACACGTTCGAAATACCTCTAGCCACAGCGAGCCGGGATAATACGTAGTAGACATCTACTTACACATTGGTTTAAGGGTTAAAACAAATTATAATTGTTTAGCTTTAAATAGAGCACTGGCCGGTATTCGTTTTGGGGTTGTCTCAGTGTTAATTATTTAATTGCCAATCATTTTGAAATTGACCATGTTCGAATCCCACCGAGTGATTTACCTATAGTCTGGTAAAGCACCGAGATATACATGTGCAAAAACACTTAGTGCAAAGGTAAAAATTAATGTTATGGTGCAAGCACTGGTTCGTTTTGGGTGATCTGTGTACTTTGCCAGTCATTTTTGAATGTACGATTGACTACCTCAGCTAAGCACACTTCCTCAGATAGCAAGAGGCTCTAGCGTGGGTTCGAACCCCACCTGGTTGGTTTGCCGGTGGAAATGTTCTGACAGAACTCACGAAAGTACTGAGTAAACAGTGCTTAATACATACACTGGTGTAAATTAGGGGAAATAAAATTTTATGGTTTAACTATATAGAACACTGGCCGGGGTTGTATGTGTACCTATTCGATTGTCAATCATTTTGAAATGTGCAATGTTCGAATCCTACCAAGTGATTCCCCTGTGAATTTCTTTTTTTCACAGAACTCGGAAAAGTAGGCATATGTGCAATAACACATAAATGAAAGGGTGAAACAGATTATGGTTAAGTAGAGCATTGGTCGGTGTTCCTTCAGGGTGATCTGTGCGTACTTGTTCAATTGGCAATCATTTTGAAATGTACAAATTGACAGAATACACATTTCAGCTGAACACACCTCCTCATAGATAAACCAAGAGGCTCCAGGACGTCTGCTAAATTAATTTCCATTGTCTGTGAATAATCGATATATACAATAGCCGTCGGGTTTAACACCGACTGACGTGAACACGTACACGCCTCCACTGTGTACGGCTTGGCTCCTCTCTCTTTAAGGCTGGAGGTAAAGGGTATTCCTTCAGTCAGGGGGGAACTCACCGATTCGTTCAGACCGACCCACAACAGATTCATTTTGAAGTAAGACAAATCAGCAAGAGGAGGTAGCCCCGCTGCTTGTTCTACAACGGCGTTCTTTCTATTTAAGTTCACAGCCTCAACGAGTAATTTTTGGGGGAAGCGACTTGGAAGTTCACTTTTTTTATTCGAGCGTTGGAAAGTCGTTGTTTGGTTACAGCGGCTCTGGCCAGTGTTGAGAGAGTTGCCTGAGGTAAGTTTTTTCCAGTGAGTTACTATAATCATTAGCGGTCCCTTTTCAAACATAGTTCAAGTGCCTGTTCAGTGGAGTGTAAGTACTTCCGTTTCATGTTTGGACGGCATGCTTGTGTCTCGAAGCTAAAGTCTCTTCCACATTTAACAATTTGGCGGGCTTAATTTCCTGATTTCGGTTTCGTAAGCTCAGTAGTAGCTCTGGAAGAAGAAGAAAAAATGGAATTACATTCTGACTGATTAGGACTCGGAGACGTCCTATTTTGGTCTCAACTTTAATTAGCAGGCGAGAAGTACAATTTGCTAGATGGTGGTGAAACTGGGGTCGATATTTCTTACCACAACTTCTGAGTACGATTTTTTTTAATCAAGAAAACTCCGCCAAACGTTGATGAGTTTCACAACTCGATTGTTGCGCGCTGGACAGAAAACTTAGATGTGTGAGGTTTGTTCATGTTGTGTATTCAGACGCAGTGTGTGGGCGGGGAGGGGCAATTTGTGGACACATTTTCAGGTTCAGATTTCATAAGTAAGTCAACTGATATGACCTATAATTATTTCTAAAAGCTGTACCAGTTGAAACTCGGACGAGCTGGAACCGTCGGCATTAACCACACCTTCCATAGTTATCAATTATTGAGAAGCCTGGTATAAAAACAAGTAGGCCTACCGAGTGTTAACAGATATTCCTGTCCCAGTCTGTCTTTATTTGTTTTGTCAGCAACAAAATTTGCTGTCCTCATTTACACTGGAACATTTCTGTGTATGTGTGATGGGAGGGGGCGCTTTGCCCCTTACCGGCTACTATTGATGAGTTTTTCACAATAGCAACCAAAATTCTATATTGGAACCAAAATAGTTATCGAGTTTTTGTTAACTACACAGAAAAAGGTGCCTGCGTACATATCTTGCTCATTGGTCTCTTTTCGATAAGTGCACGTTCTTTTCAAGCATTACACTTAGCACGGGACCAACGGCTTTACGGCCCATCCGAAGGACGTATCAATAGTGTATTGCTTAAGTACACAGGTTTCAGGACCGGGCTTGAACCCACACTTCAGTTGAGCACTGCAGCGCTCTTATCCACTTAACCAGAATAACAACCATTCAGTGGTTTAACTGATGCCTTAAAACAACATTTGTTGTGAGAACACTTTCCAAAATTATGTTTAATAAAACAAATTCACAGATTCTGAACTATCTAGCTAGGCTGTTTTGTTTTATACCTTTCGCAGTTTCATGGTACAGTCAGCTTTGAACATCTGCAATTTAGATATAAAATCCATTTATGGGGCAAAGTTATGCAACACGTCAGTGTATGATTTCATAGCTCTGCTTACCGCTGAATTCTGCGCTTACAGTCACCATTCTTCGCTTGGAAGGCATGTGCCAAATTTATACAAGAGTATACAAGACGCAAACAAAACTCCCTGCTAACCTTTGAAATACGCTTAGCGTAACTGCCAAACTCCCTGCTTACGTAAGCACAAATCACTTGCTAACTTAAGCAGAGCCATGAAATATGGCATTGAAGAATTGTCTTAAAGGAATCTAGGTTGTGTACGCAACAACCAAGGTTATGACTATTTAACACAGACACAGCTCCACAATGAAATACTCCATTATCACACAATGAACACAACTATTTGCTTCAGGATTCCCAATGGCGTCACATTAAGGTCAATGAGATGCAATAATTGAATCAAACTAAACAGTGTCCGGGGTTAAGAAAAATAATCGGTACAAAAAAGTGACCTAAATTTATGATTTTCCAGGGTAAGGATGTTGCCATTGGAGCAACACTGCCCTGATGTGGTTCTTAAAACCTTACTTTACACTTTATCAATTCGATAAATCGAAAGCTGCAATATTGAATTATAATCAATCACTGGTGTACTAGTATGTTGATATTGCGTTTCCTTTTAAGTTATTATTTTTTCTTTTCTTAATCGTCTTCTGGTGGATTAATTGATTGAGTTCAGTAAAAAAGACTCCACTTAAGTTGAGGTCTTGATTAAAAACAGCTGCGTGGTTTCGTGTGGTACACTCTAAGACTTGCGAGCAATCCTAGATCAATCAGCATTCGGCTGCTAAAGACCAATCAATTTCCAAGTGTGTATATTCTTATCATTACGATTAACACTAGCACTGCTCGTTCAAGTCCATCAAACGCAGATAAAACCAAGATATATTTCACTCAAGGAAAGAGAGGTGGTTCTTAGATATTCACTCTTACTGTTCTTGAGCATATCTACCTTTATTATTGGCGCGTCACATTCTGAAAAAAGGGGAAATTATAAAACATCGTGGTTATAATGGTCTGATACTTTGACCCTAGCAGAGTCTTTCTTTGAATCCTAACTTAACTAAATTTGCATGTATTATACCAGGAGTCGTTTGGGTTGGTATAAGCAGTTTGCAACAGATAATTCTGTTTTATCATTAAAATATTAATATTTATTTTTGACAAACAAAGTCATCTTGCTTCTGGTAAATAAACAAGAATACGCACATCTCTTTTGGTTGTTATAGATTGCCCAGAATCAATAAGGAACGTGACGCAAAGCTATTGGTTGGTCAGCAATAAACTCCCCACCCTATAACCACACTTGAAGCAGCTCTGAGTGGCTACAATTTATCACCATACTAGTTGCTCCCATGGTGATATCGTTCTCATCTGCCTTGAAATAATATTAAGTTTACTATTTATTTTTGATCGATTAGTTTAAGGATGACCAGGCTATCTTCCCCACCCGAGCAATGGAAGGTGAGGAAAGTATTGGTTAAGGTGTTCTGACACACATCACAGAAGGGCCGTGGATCACACAAAGGCTCGACCCAAAGCAATCAACTATCCACTAGGGGCACGTTATTAGAACAGTCGTTCTCAGGAAATAGGCGTTAGATTAAGTTACTCTTCATTCACAGCATGTTCCTGAATGGCATAAAACTCAAATGAAGTTCCATTATAAAAGCACTGGATCCTCGGGCTACTTTCTTTGCTGAATTGTCCCCGCTCAAAACGAAGATGGTAACTTATTCATATTGTACTATTAAAATCATCAGCTACGGACCTGTAGCTCATGTAATGAGATATGGGTGTCATGCACGAACACAAGAGCATTTTTCAATAAACACTTTTGTCCGGGATCGGGGAAGGGGAGAGCGTAAGAGTTTGCGTTCCAGGTGGGGAATGGTTCCCTATGGAGCGTCTTACTGTGAGTCGTAATTTAGAGTCAGTCTAGCTATGCATATTGATTACATTAAGATTCAGACAATTTCAAATGACTCCATCTTTTTTGCTTTCGTTTTTGCCGCTGGGCTGAGTGGGGAATACAAAACACATAAAGGGCAACAATGTGTGGGGCTTTTCCGTCTTTCCCCCTTTTTTGTAATGCCAACACTCATGTTGAAGTTACCTTCAGTGTCTCTAGGCTTCAGGACTCGTTGTGCATCGTGATGACAGTGTCAACTAAATGTTCCCATGTTCAACTTAAACTATAGGCTTCATACAATTTGCAAGAGACTTTATCCAGAACCTTGTATTGGCCGTCATCGTGGATGAAACGTCCACGCGTCCAAGGCCATCATTGGCTTAGAGTTGTGCGCACGTACGTATGTACTTTTCTATTGGTTATCATCAAATATGGCGGTCAATGACGTCATATGCAATCCATCTACTAAAGACTAGCTTGAAGAAAACGGAAAGTGACCTTTGCAGAAATTCTTTTAAGATGCCGTTCAATCATTACGGAACTTGAGTACGTTAAAATTAAACAGATTTTGAGTGTAGAATAAATAATTTTGAATAACTTTCCAGGGTGTTTTTTAGAAAGATTTGCGAAAGGCCCAGTGACGTCATCATTTATGTGACGTCATCATGTGGGAGCTACGATTTGTTGCAATAACAAAGCAATATTCAGCAGATGACGTCAAAGCACTGTCATAGTGATGTACGCCTCCAACGACAGAAATATAACTTGTTTTCAAAACCTTGAAGTTTGGGGTCTAATTTTGTGATCGATGATCAGTGTAACAAAACAAACATTTTCCTGTCGGTTTTCATATTAAGACTTGCTGCAAAAAACTTAAACCATCTGCGTTAATTTGGGAGCTATTTCCACTGAAGGCTTAGTGCCATCCGACAGTAGGTTGAGTCAGTCACTCAAGTAATGACTAATGAAAGTATCCAGTTTAAATAATTTCCACAAAGTTAAGGAAGTAATGCTCCTACTTCGCTATGAACAAAATCATGATTATTTTTTTTTCAGCGAGACATTTCGTCCGGACGGTAAATTTAGAATTATGTGTTTTGTTTTTTAATCTTAAGCTCAGATGAACTTGCAGCAAATCTGCTTCTTTTTCTTTGTGCATGATATATGTTTACTTTCACAAAAGCAATGTCAAATACTTTACAGACAGATTGATTTAAGAAAGCATACATAAATTTTTAAAACATTTATTGTTAATCAGCCGGGCATTTCTCAACCATAAATTCAATATATTTCAAACCACAGCAAACATACAAGAAGACGAAAAGCAAATATAAGACCAAGGTGAACAAATTAAACAAGAACAAATATGTATCAGCGTTTCATAATAGAAACGTGACATATGTCTCAGTCATGCTTTAAAGAATCTATTCAGCTTTTACGAAAATGTCAGACACTAATTAATTGAAATCCTTTGAAATAAACCGTCTATCTTTCCAAGGCTTGCGCAGTTTTTTGTATAACCTTCGAACAGTCGCATTCATTGGGTATTCCTAGGAGAGATGTGTTCCAGTAATATTTGTATGTCGTGACCTTATACAAACATCCATTGTCAATACCTTCGACATGAATTTCTTTAAAATGTTAGTGTTTATAGCTGCTTCGGTTGTCCTTAGAGGGAATGTAAACATTAGGTTATCACTCCGAGAAATCACGGCCAACAGCAGCTTTCGGTAGTATAAAGCGTGTCAAGAATCATTTCACTTCGCAGTAATGTGGTTGTGTACAAATATATCAGTTTATATTCCACACAAGTTTAATCTAAGAAGCTTTACTGTCAGTAACGTTTATCAGATTGTGTACTCCTATACGCCTCTCTTAATACTTATGCATGACGTCATAATTCTTACCCAAAATGAGGCTATGAGCGCACGTTCCCCATCACTAGCAGTGGTTGCGCCCATCGCCTCGTTTTGAGGTAGAATTGTGACGTATCTCATGCATAGAGAGGCGTATGAAATTTTCGCACGTCAATTTGATTGTGTACGTCTACATTTATGTAAGTTTGAAACAATGGAATGGTTAAAAACGAAAGACTTTGCCTTTAAAGGTGTATGAAACATTGGGAAATCACTGTTTGGCTCAGTGGTTTCTTACCTTGCCTTTAAAGGTGTATGAAACATTGGGAAATCACTGTTGGCTCAGTGGTTTCTTACCTTGCCTTTCAGCCCTGTGGACCCCGGTTCATATTCCACATCAGACCTGTAGCTCTGTGGACCCCGGTTCATATCCCACATCAGACCTGTAGCTCTGTGGACCCCGGTTCATATCCCACATCAGACCTGTAGCTCTGTGGACCCCGGTTCATATCCCACATCAGACCTGTAGCTCTGTGGACCCCGGTTCATATCCCACATCAGACCTGTAGCTCTGTGGACCCCGGTTCATATCCCACATCAGACCTGTAGCTCTGTGGACCCCGGTTCATATCCCACATCAGACCTGTAGCTCTGTGGACCCCGGTTCATATCCCACATCAGACCTGTAGCTCTGTGGACCCCGGTTCATATCCCACATCAGACCTGTAGCTCTGTGGACCCCGGTTCATATCCCACATCAGACCTGTAGCTCTGTGGACCCTGGTTCATATCCCACAACAGACGTTTTTGAATTTTCCTTCCACATCTAAAACTAGATATTTCGTCTCATTTGCAAGTTTCGTTTTACCAAAATGTGAAATGAAACGAAAAATGTACTCATGAATAAATTAAAAAAATAAAACATGAAGAAACAAAAACATGAGACTCCAATTTGGAAACATGTTCACCTCTGTGAAATCTATCTTAAATTAGTCTTTTGTGATAACAGCATACTTTCCCCAGTGACCAACATCAGAGTCTTTTTCTTCAATTCGAGTTAAAAATAGCTGCGTAATAAAAGAAACAAGGCCAGAGAGGTGAACGAAATCATCTAAATCTGTCAAAGGAATCAATTCAGTTGTTCTTAATTCATTCCTTTCACTATATCTTTAAATGGGAGGTCGTTTGGTAATCTCTCTTAAGATTTGACAAATGGGAGGTCGTTTGGTAATCTCTCTTAAGATTTGACATCAAATCTTACTTAGAAGTACAGCAGCTGTCGGTAGTAAAAGCATTTTGAGAATTGTTTCACTTCGGGGTAATGTGGTTATGCAAGATTATATCAGTTTTGATCCAAAGCATTTGAATATGAGAAGCGTTGCTTTCAGAAACGCTTCTCACATTGTGTATTCCAGTTGCTGAATATTCTTCATCGAGTAAACACATTGTTTGTTTTTGTTTTGTTTTTGTCTACAAACGAAATCAGCTGTTGCGTTTGTTTGTAGTCGGATACAGTTTTCCCGATGTGACTAATTTCATAGGGAAATATTTTACATAAAAAAAGTTGTTTTAGTAGCTTCGGTTAGCTTCATAAATGCAAAATAAACAATGATGTTTCTAATCCTTACAAATCCTGTATAAGCTACTCTAATCATGAACGAATAAAAACAATTACAAAATGTAGAATTCGATGTGCAACGACCGTCTTTGAGTATTCTATTTTTTTTCTATACAGATTGACTTCTACCATTCTTGTCTCCAAAGAATGATGTTTCCGCAAAAGGAAAACATCTTTCATATATAACAGTTTGACACTGGGGAGACTTAAACCCAGTGCATACAAGGTCCCAAATGCCTAGAAAACTGATTAATATTTCTAAATAAAATAAACAATTTATATTAAGCAAAGTTAGAACAGCAATCCAGATTGATAATGTCAAATTGGATATTGATATACGTAATCATACACGCAAGAAAGTATGTGTTTTTCTGTAAAACGGTTTTGACTTGGGGCTTTTCTCTTGTCGTTAGTCGTGGGCAGAAAACTCGCACCAGGCATGTGGCTTTGTTAACTTCGTTTTATATGAAAAGGTAACATTAGAACAGGTAGCAAATTACTCCAGTTGGAAATGTTGGTTTCTTTACAAATAAAATATAATTTATTTCCAGCAGGATGACGGTAAAGGTGTAAGACTGTATGGGTCTTTCTTAATTGTGAAACGGAAATAAGTAACAATTCGCAATTTATAATTCCACAATGGCTTTTTTACTTATTCTGTAATCTAAGCTGGAATGTATGGTAGGCTTTTGAAACGCAGACCCTTTTATTGCAAATAGACGCAGGGTTTTGTTAGTTTAGAGAGACGCATGCGAGACGGTTTTTTAATCTAAAACTTACTCTGTGCACGTTTGGAAACGAAAACCATCCGACTCGAGCTGTGACTTAAGTTGCTGTCACGTCTGAGGAGATTTTAGATTAATCATTTATTATTTGACTTGCCTTGTAAGGCAAGACAATGTTTTTCCATGAAATGCTAACAATAACAAAAACGGTTTCCTCTGCATCCTGAATATTTACTATTACTTGTTGTTTTTCTAGGACCTATTCAACACCTCGTTTCTTGATACACAGGGAGAACAAAGTTGAGCTAATTCAAATGTTGTTCTTTCTTTTATCTGCTGCTTACTTATTTTTGTTAGACTAACCTTGTCGGTTGGCTTTCAGTGTTCGAACCAAATTGGTTTTCAGACCGAAAAATTTGCAATTTACAATTTACTGTAAATTTCAGAATGTCAAGAGAAGGTGAAGCTTCAGTAATTGAAATGGTTTGTGTTCAAAGGATGTGCAGTATGTACAACCAACACAAGAACAACTGACTCATCAAAAAGGTTATTGTGAAGCAAAAATGAATAAATATATATTACAAAAATATATATATTAGAGGTAACTACAAAGAATACAAATACTGTTTTTTCTTAGCCCTTGTTCGGGGCTTTATTGACACTCAACAATCCTTGTGCGTTGCTTTCGTGTGCATGCAGTTATTTGTATCTGCCTTTTGCATTTGTGGTGCTTTTTAAACTTGTGCGAGCAATGTAATTTATTCTTTCAGGAGAATAATACAGTTTCGTTTGTCTTATGGTTTATGTCTATAATAGCACATGATAATGAATTAGGTCTATTTATGCTGTGAATGTTTCAAGTACTGTGCGAAACCGCGTTGCGTTAATACAAAAATAAGCATGCTGCATATAAAATAAAAATAGGCCTAAACAAGTTGTTTTGTTTTCCTATTGCATTTCACTGATGAAAAACAAGACACAAAAAGGCTCTGTTTTACTAGCGATGTCTAGGTAATTTAAGTAACCTTTCAATGGATGTGTTAGGTAACCATTCATCACTGAATTCATGATATCAAATTACAGATGAAATTAATACATTTGATTTAATTACTGCAATGTAGTTCCACTTATCCCTTTGTTATTTCAAGCCTCCTGATATAAGGATCCATCTCTCGGGATATCCATTTACATAAATGTCACTAGATATTGTAAAATATCACATAATGAGGACGAGGGTATTAAACTCATTTAGAGTAAGGTGTTTTTCAATCCTACCTTAATGTAGAGACAAAATATATAAATACAAAAATAAATTAAAAATAAAAATCATTGTGTAAATGTTAAATTTGTCGAAATTGTCTTTCAACTCAATACTGCATAGTGCAATAAAATACGCTAGTGCTATATGTATGATCTCACCTTACAAGTGAAACCCACGCATGTTATAATTAAGACCCGCAATGGGTAACAAATCCACCAAAGAAGACAATATTTCTATATCCAAATCAACTGAGGATGCAATTCGATCCGGTAAGACCTGGCAATATGAAATTAAAGTTATTGTACGTCGACGTTTATTACTTGCAAATTACTGCGGACCTAGGGTACCTTCGGGAGAAGTTATAGAGAAACAAGATTTAAAGGACATATGGGTCAATTTAATTAAAAACCGTCATAGCTGTAAAAGTAATTAAAGGTAAGGTGTTGTTTTGTTAATTTGGAAATTAAATCTGGCCATTCGGCAATTGCGATGCCAATTAAAACATTGCGTTTTTCTATTTCAATCGCGAGAATTTGAAAGCTCCTTAAAACATTCCTTTAATATGCACTAAATGTAAAAATAGAAATAGCTGTTGTAAAAATTCCTATCAACCGAAAGGACCTATAATATTGTACGCAACAAAACAGCTAATGGCCTGACGTTTCGTCTTCGACCTTAGCAGAGTCTGCCTCGAAGTCTAAAATGTGTAAGCAGTTGTTCCTTTGCGTCATGGATTCAAATTGATAACCTTTAAAATTATCAATCCACTCGAACAGAGTTTACATTCGCTGCATCTTTTTACAGAAATTTCCACTTGCGCCCAAACTACTTTGCTGATTCGATTGCCCATTTCACACGACTATATCCATAAAGTATTAAACGTTTCTGCGGCCCCTAAATGTACAGGTTTGGGGCTACCAAGTCACTGAAATTACAAATGATTACATTCTGCAGGGGTGAGATATGTATTGAGGTGACTCAAAATATAGGAGAGTCAACAAGTCTTGCACTTGTGAATTTTGGTGAATCAAAAACAAAAATAAACTTTTGGGCCTGACCCCTACCCCTCCCACAAATTTCCTGCATCTGCACCTGCTTTTCCATGTTCAAAGTATCACTACAAATGTACAACAATCCGAAATGGAGGATGAATTATAGCCACCCAAATATCATTTTATGGCTTTTATCTGGCTTAATGCTCATACTGATCAAATGCGAATGCGTTAGTTGTCGACAATTCATCATGAATGATGAATAAATACAGTTTCATCTGTGTTTCCTAATAAGCGTTTTATTGGGTAGGAGCTACATTGTTTCATCATCATTAGCTTCGACAAGTCAACTATGAAGGGAGAATAAATAATGATCTATAAAAAAAAAATAGATGGGTTAACAAATGCGTAGACCTACTAATGACTATCGAGTTTTCTTTTGATGTTCCTTTTTTTCTACAAACACAAGCTAGCGAGGTTTCCTCCTACCGCATACAGTGTAGCGCTAGGCGGCTGGGCGGTCCAGTGGCTAAATGGTTAAAGGCACAAATTGAAAAATTTAACATTTTTTAATTAAACAGTTCATTACATATAAAAGCTTTTAACTTTCAAATTTCTAATAATACCAAGTAACGTCCTTATAATCACTGGTTAAAATACTCATTTGTTGATATTTTGTTTAATCTCTACTGGCTTTCAAGAAGGATTTTCCCATCACTTCAATGAACAGAGGCTATGATGGGTTAATACACCATTTCCATGATCTGTGTACTCATCATAGCATCCTCAACAAATTCAATTACCATAAATGTGTAAGAATTTCAAAACTTGTGTATCGATGAATACATACAGCCCAGACAAGAATTACATAATGTCAATTTTTACTATGCAAACAGGTTTGCACTTAAAACAATAAATGATTCCATCAGAGTAGGTTAGAGTCATTGGTTATGTTTTACCAAATGACCCCAAACGACTGCAAGAAGGTAAACAAGGAAACCCAAGAAGGTAAACAAGGAAACCCAAGAAGGTAAACAAGGAAACCCAAGAAGGTAAACAAGGAAACCCAAGAAGGTAAACAAGGAAACCCAAGAAAGTAAACAAGGAAACCCCTTTGCCGAAAATGAATGCAAAGACGTAGTACTTCGTTACACAGTCGCCCTGACAAAAACAACTTTTCAGACATAATTTTTTATTGTATATAAATTTTTATTTTTGTTCAAGTACATTTAATTTTCCGCTGTTCACGAATCTGTTGAAATTATTTCTGATGTTGGAAATGGTGTAGTCAGTAGGCACCACACTTCGTATTATAGGGATCATGCGCATGTAGTTTCAGTCTGTAGGGATACCACCTCTACAACGTGACAATTTCAAATCTTGTATTTTAACCTCTTACGTGACACTGGCATTTTAAAGTCAGTTTCTTGCAGCAACAACAACGGAAATGCATTACCTTCGAATCTATAAAAGAAACTTCAGCACAAAATGCATCAACAATATCTTATTGACACAATTGGCTTTCCACGGTCCATGGAAATTCTTTTTGTTGAATTTTTCCATTTGGGAGACATTTCTTTTGGGAGATGTTCCATTTGGGAGACATTTCTTTTGGGAGATGTTCCATTTGGGATCTGGGGGGTTGTTGTGCCATTTTTTACAATTTTTTTTTTTTTTTCTCAAAATGCAACCAAAAGCAGCTAAATAATGGAATGTAACAAACGTGCAGAACAGCTCTTTTCAGAACTGATTAGTCTCCGGCATTCGAACTACTCCGCGGTAGTAGAATATAAAGCAAGACAAGTTCTAAAGATCAAAATCAATGAGGTAGATACACACATGGTGTTACCGCAACCCCCCCCCCAAAAAAAAAAAAAAAAAAAACAATATATATATATATATATATATAAAAAAATAAAATTAAAAATAATAATAATAATAATAATACTGAGACACGCAATGCCTCAAATCCCATAAACAAAGGTTCTTACACCGTTTTCACAAGCAAAATACATTTTCTGCCAACTCAAACAGTTGCTCAGTGTATCTTTCAAAGAAACAACCCTTTTACTCAAACGGATTGGGTTTTTTCCACTGATTAATATTTTAAGGATAAAGGGTATCCAATATGCAATTTTGTGAGGTATTGGGAAGCGATTATGAGCACAAGATACTCGTGTTGTATCCGTAAGCCTATATCATGTCAGTTCAATGAATATTGTCCATAAAATGGAAATTTTCTCTGTCGAACATGCTAATAACCGTAACAATAATTGTTGAAGAATAACAATATTTACACCAATAAAAACTTACAACTGCTTTTACTCAAGGCAACATTCCCCAAAATACATATCAAAAAGTGTAGGAGATAAAGCCACTGATTGCCATCGAAAAGAAAGACGTACCTCCGGCTACGGAAGAAAAGTTTACAGTTTTTTTGTTTTCGCCTTTCATCTCTGACAGTCTGAAAGAAAACCCTCACCACTAAGTATCAAATGAAAGTATTAAGCACACATAAGCTCTAAGCAGGCAGTGTTGTACCAAAGTACTTCGCAAGTTCATTGCCTGGCAAGTCATAAGAACTCATGCGTGTTAATTTTACGTGGGTAATTCCGCCCCAAGACACAACAAATATAAAATCTGAGATCTTGACAGATTAAACAGCGCTACAAAAAGCGAAATTAATGCAAGTACTGTGAAATATAGGTGTCACTGGAGCCATTCAGCTAAGCCATACATAGTGTTGTATTTCTTTAGAGTTGAGTAATCATTAATTGTGTACTGGATTGACATTATAGCATAGAATCATCACTTAAAAAGCAGCAAAGCTCTATTCTACGGAGTCATATTACGTACTTTGCTGACAGCGGTATCATCGCAGTGTCGAACCTGGGTTTAAGCCTTACCTCATATCCATGGGATGTTTATTCGCGTAAGGTGATACAATTTTGAAAGATTACGGATCGCCATTGGGAAGGGAAAAAAGTATGGTACTGTCAACATAACTATCTGGTAATAGAAATCCTTGTCAAGTCTGCAACTACAGTGCTAGTGTTGACAGTTTCGACACCGTTAAGATGTAAAACTTGATTGTCAGCCAACCTCTAAACTGGCAAGCTCGTTAACAAAAGTGGCTCCTCTACAAAGTGGCAATCAGTCTAAAACCCTTTACACTTCTTGCTCAATTTCTTATACTTGGATGGAACGTAAACTTTTAAGGACATTTATTCAGGCAAACATTCAAGCCTGTTCACTTAGATGGAAATTGGGTTAGCCCCGTGAGACGGATGGTGAAATTAGCGGGGGAAGAGTTACGAAATTAATTTGTATTATTAGAAGACAGTAATTTTACTCAGGATTCACGGTCGGTTTGACGCACTAAAGGTTGGCAGAGTGTGGTTGTCAAGACGTCAAGTTGTCAACCCGTCAAGTTGTCAAGACGTCAAATTGGCAAATCAACTTGCAAAAACGCATCGTTAAATATGGAAAGAGGAACTTGAGAAAGTAAGTAACGAAGACAGGGTAATGACAAAAAAAATTAAACTGAGAAAATGAGACACAAACACGAACAGATTTCTAAGAGAAAAATCAATCATTTACATTTTAAATGGTGATGAAATTACCCAAAATGATAATGACAGAAGATATCAATTTTTATCCACCAAATTTGAATCTGTGAAGCGTTACTGCTACTCTCAGATTGTGTATTCCGTGTACGGATTATTCTTCCTACGGGGCATAATTTCATCCGGATTTCGGCGCAGTTTAGTTTTTGTTCTTATATCTGTATCGAATATTTCTAATTTTTTAAAAAGGGATAAGTTATTCTTTGCCTTTTGAATTATTCTCGTAGATGAAAACACCGTATTGGTGTCAATTTGACAAACAAAATGTGGATATCTAATACCATGTCGGTGTTTTAGGCACTGGAATAAATCAATTTAACACCCCATCATTTTGTGCAGTTTTGTTCAAAGTAATTGAAATAAACCGAATCGTATTACATTGGTATGCCACCACAGCTTTGTAAACCAATCATCATCTCTGAGCGAAGGCTTGACGGGTCATAATTTACTATCATCGGCAATCAGGGGGTATATATTGATTCAAAGACTACGGCAAATATTTCCTAACCTCCTCACCTACTTCAAAAAGATAAAAAAAGAGAAAAAAATCTCAAAGATCAACAAATCACGTCACCCAAAGACCTCATTGCCATTCGCCGTAAAATTAGGCTGAAGTGCCCGCTGCTCATAGACCGGGCGTCACATCAGAATCCAACTTCCGCGGACAAACAATAGTCGGGACCTGACCAGCCTCCACCTACCTCCTTGCCCCGCGGTACACAACGTGTAGACGTTCCTAGACCACTTTAGACAAAAAGCTGTACAGTAAATCGATTTAATTAAACTGTTGAGAGTGACCAGGTTGTTTTTTAAAGAACTTAGGTGTATTAGACGGGGGTTTAGTGCCTGGCGGATGTGAGCTGTTGGGGGAGGAGAGATGAGTGTGGAATATATATTGCCTCCCGCGAAAGTTCACACCGATCCCGCCAAAAAAAAATCCCATTAAATAAAAACGCAAAACAAAAATCCCGCCAGAAAAAAACGTGTATTGGATTTTGGTGTTTACAGGGGATGGAACTTCCAGGGGAAAAGGCTTCGAGGCTCTGATGAAATTATTATTATTATTTTTGTTCATTTCTACATTAATTTTTGTTCATTTCTACATTAATAAAGGGAATAGTTTGAAATACTTTTTTTTCTAATATGTTTTTTTGGGGGGGACGTTTATCCTATTGGTTTGATTGATTGGTACTAGTGTGACGGATATTGCATGCGTTCTCCTCATTCAATCTCTATTATATTATAAGACCGATTTCAAATTCCCCGAAGTGCTGTTTAAATCGTGTAAGTATAATTTTAGAGATGTTTCCCGCCCAAAGTTTAGGTATAATAGTGTAATTCTTTTCGACTTTAACGAACTGATAATTGTCAAAATAAACCATCAAGTTTTAGCCCACACCCTTTGCTTTGGTGAGATCTTGAACAAAGACCCATTCAAAAAGCTTCATTCCACTTACTGTATCTCTTTGGAACTTCTTGCCTGGTGGATGCTGCCTTACATCCTACAGGTTAGACTGTTTGAAGAGGATTATATCAATTCCTGCCCTCAGCTCCCCTGGGTTACTTCCATCTTAAATGTTTCCTTCTTGTATCCCCATTGCCGCATTTGGCTTTAATCCGTGTAAGGGGGCGAATTTGCATTAAGAAAATGATTTATAAAAGTAGTATATGAAATTCATGTTTACGTAGACCCCGATTCTGTTGATACTCGCATGGGACATACCGGGGGTTTATACGGCAGTTGACGGGGTAGTAACCGCCAGGACTTGCCGCTAAACCAAGACAGATCATCATCAGAAAGGCAGCCTGTACTTCAAACGCGCATGGCATTTTCCCAGCTAATTAATATTCTATGAAGTCCACGCAAAAGTCAAAGAGGGAAGATTGACGATTGCGGATGTTTTCTTCTTTTTCTTTCATTTCGGCCCTTCGGGGATGAAAGCTCTATTTCCCCGGATTCATCCAGCTCGCTAGGGAGGAACCAGGGCTAGATCCATCCATCATAATATAAGTCTAAGCAGCGTAATATCTGACGAATCCTTTTATGTTTTCTTGTTTTAAGACATCCAAGACGTCGTGGCTGTTAAGAGTATGGTTATTTCATCCCGTTTCACCTGCTAAGGTTACGTTATAACGGGGTAGTTCGACGGTACTTTTTATCCATTTGATTTACGAAAAAATAAGTTAATAATAACACTTTATTCGGGATATAAAATAACCTATACAAATTATATATATATTTTAGTACAATAAAAATATAAATGCACACATATAAATACTGCCCCCTTCATTAAATTGTGAATTAATGATCAAACTTACGGTACCAAAATAATAATACATTTGATCAAATAAAAAAGGCCGCAAATATAACAAGGCAACCGCCAGGAAATTGCAACTGAACAACTTTAGCAAAGCTGGCAATCTGATACCCAATATAAGACCATTTATTTCAAATCAAAACAAATATGCTGACTTTGCTGTGAATTTAATGGTCAATCAACTTTGTGCCATTCAAATTCCTTTTTTGGGTTACGGATTTTGTTGATGCTTCTCCCGGTGCTAAGCGCCGCTTTATGTAATCACAACTCAGCATTTCCGCTTAGTCGCTTTGGGTCATTTCGGCGGTTATAAATGGAGTATAAAGACAAGTAGAAACACCTCAAAGACACCATGGGCTTAATTGCATATAGATCTGCTTATTCTGCTTAGTATTTTCTAAGTAGCTTAGCACATCACAAATTTGTGCTCAACAGAATAAGATTACCAGCCAAACTGCTATGTCACATGAACAATTTCTGACTGGTATTCTGCTCTTCTGCTAAACAGGAAAGTCTCAAGCGATATATTCTGCTTAACAATCTCTGTGGGCTCTGGTCATTCGATTGAGTTACTGTCTTACGGGCAGTTGTTATATCGTACAGTAGTATCAGCCAATATAAAGAAACCCTGGATAAACTAAACACTAAACAGTCGCCTGCTCAATAAAATAAGAAACCTTGATGTCACTTTGGCCCCCAGGTGATACGAAGCAGCCATTTATCAGTTGGACGTATCTAGAATGATAATGCCTGTTCACCTTATCCCCTTCATTAGTCATGTTGAACAACCTTTCACTTGTAGTCCGACGCTGTCATCATTTCGCAGACCCAGGCAGGATGCGTTGTCATGGTAACTGACTCGCACTTTTCCCGGCAGCAGAGACAATACTAATGCATTATTTACCGCATGTCGTCTACCAAGGAAGAAGCTTCCATCATGTGTTCCTAAAAATAACGTCTTTTATCGTCTTAAGAAGGTTCCCAGAACTTATCCACATCTAGGGCATTTGTTTCTTTCAATCAAATGTTGTCGCGCTAAAAGTGATTTTCTCTCCTCACAAATCTTTGATTCGGTTGATAGCTAATTGCGTTTGGCAATCGAAGCTTCTACTCGGTGAATCAAAACAGGTTGATTGCTTGATTGGGACCTTGCAGAAGGAAATCGTCGCAAGAACGTAAAATTCATTACGCAGTTCTTCAAATAATTAGCACCACCCCAAAATAAACCAAAAAGGGAACACAATCTCATGCAGTCTGTTTCCTTCAATTTAGAAATGCCAATAACATCTCGATAGATTGTGATGACAAAACATGGTTGAATAATACTGTTTCACAAGGGATTGAATCTAGAACGATTATGGGGCGTTGTCGCTTCCAATTATTGCCGGAAATGTAGACAAATGGGACGCGAAGGAAGAGAGGAATTAAAGTAGAGGCTTTCACTGGTATCAAATTGCTCTCGGTTACCCGGGGTATATCTGAGCTCTGTCTCGGTATGCCCCGGTGGGCATGTTCCCGTTGCGTTATGAAAGTGTTTCTTTTCTAGAAAATGGAACAACAGACGAAGTTGTTATTTAAGAAAAAACAAAGGGGAATGCCTAACTGTCTTGTTGGCTTTGTTTTCATTATTTAGTCTCTGACTGCGAAATATTTGAAATAAAAGGTTTCTATATGATACTGTCCAGGGGCCATATTGGTAAACATTTTCGTACGTGGGTTATTATAGGGTAACATGACTAAGTTGACAATGTCAGATGTATTTGCCAAACGTTAGCCATTCGCGCTCGGAGCCGTTCTATAATTGTTCATTTTGTTTTCTTATATTCTTACAACGCGCTATATAAGATATTGTAATCATTACATCAACATGACGAAATCATTTATTTAGTAGACACCGAAATAGAATGATTTACCGGATTTGTTTATTTATTTATTTTTTTTCCTTATTTTTTGTTTACCCAATTTAGCCGTTATTACACAATCTATAGCTTTTGCTTTTGCAAGATTCAAAATTAACTAACATTTATATCGTCTTCACTAAAAAAATACTTGCAGTTGTCTTATACTTCCCGTATTTATTTCTCAATAGGGTGATAACATTCCATTTACTTTACATATCAGGCCTACCTTAAAAACAAATCCCCATAAATCGTGTTGATACACAATTTGAAAACATCCAACTCCTCGCGAGAATCAAAATATTGAATTTATTTTCGTGTTATTTGAAGTGATGGAGAACAATGTCTCTCCGGCGATGGGTCTTGTCCGGCTCTTTGAAACGTCCGACATTTAAAGGCACTCAAAATAATTGCTAGCATAACAACGTACTTGGCAACTAGCATCGTAGAGCTGTTGATAGTGTAAAACATTGTGAGAAATTGTTCCCTTTGCAGTCACTCAAGTAATAAAATGCTTCAGCTGAGGTAATTTTAATTATGCTTCTGAAAGCACACACGTTTAGGCAACAAGGGTGTTTTTTTTTTCATTGGTCTGTTTTAACTTTGATGACCAATTGAGCTGAAATTTCCACAAGTTTGTAATGCCCAAGTTGGGATACACCAAGTGAGCATACTGGAATTTGACAATTACCAAAGGTGTCCATGCCTTTAAATCTTTAAATCATGTCTTGTGTAATGAATAAATCTGCAATAAATTAGCTGTGTCTATAAGCCAAGCAAATTGCCTCCGACGTAAACCAGGCACCTTTGGGATTTATGAAAGAGTTAGGTAATTGTGTAAATTGCTGTGGTCAGAATTGATATCGATATAAGAGCCAACATCGAGACATAATGCCAAGCTCCATGGACACCTTATAAAACTATAAGATGTCATATTAAACTCGTATTTCTCGTCATGGCTTATACAATGTGATTTGGATATTATTTAAATAAGTAATGGCCCCCGTAGTTCCAGTGTCAATAGTGACCGGTAATTTGATATGCGTCGGGTTTTGGATCGATTGTGTCCACGCAGGAAAATATTACATCTCTGTAGGAATAATACGCAATCTGAGTGACGTTATTTTCAGTACCCCTTCTCAGACTCAAATTTGGGGGGGGGGGGGGGTTAAAAAACTTTTAAAATTTGTCCATAACCTAGTTACATCCAAGTGAAACGATCATCAAGATGCTTCATAACAATCCAAGGCTGCTGTACTTTCACTAAAGTAAGTTTGTAAAGTAAGTTTGTAAAGTAAGTTTGTATTGCTATTCATTTAAAGAGTGATTACCAAACGACCTTCAGTTTAAGTAATACGTAGTATACAAAACTGACGCTCTGATCAAGCCATATAGAACCATGGTTGAAGCAGCTTTACTCGCAGCCGTAGCTGTCAATGACACAGCAAAATCCAAAATGGCAGAAGGAAACAGCATGAATGGCATAAATATAGCTTTTTCAACTTGTCCTATAAAAAAAGTCATTCGATATGATTTTTACATATCAATGGGAGTGAAATGACGTCATCCATATTTAACATCGTTCTCAAAAACGAAAAGAAAGTTATGGCCATCTTCGTGCAAACATGCTCGGTCTGGAGGAGTAGGAGGAGGCAAGGAGTAGATATGCATCTCTAAGAAGTGCAAGTTCTTTGAGAGAACAAAAGCCGGGTCTCTGATCTCCCCCTCTCTTCTCTTTATCTCCGACTGAACTTGGTAATTCTTTAGTGAGAGTCACCCTGTAGGTACGATGGCTGATAAGCGGTATCTTCGCTTCGTGTCCCCTGGGCACGGTATGTGGCTGATGTGTCGTGCATAATCTCCACTCGTCAAACTTTGGCGATCGAGTTGGGACAACAAAAATATAAAGTGATCTCATTTGCTCATCGTGTCAATAGCATAGCTTGAAATGGTTCACCGGTTGAAAGGAACAAGCAAGGGCAACAACTTTCGATCGATTTATATAGGATGTTATAAGTTCATGTGGTTATCTAAAAGAGTTCATAAGGTAGTGACAATAAAACTGACCCAAAAAGGCTCTTAGCATTGTTACTTTGAGATATTTCTAGTAATAACACAAGGGATGACTCATTGGTGAACTTAACCACTGCAGCTCGCAAGTCTTAGGAAACCAGTAAGCTATGGTGTTTGATACGTCAGCCAGAAACACTGGGGTTAACCCCTACCTTTCCGCGATAAGTGTTGTGGGTTCGTTTACGCGCGCTACAAATCCAAAGGCTTAATGTCACACTCAAAGGACATAGAAAGTGTGAAAGTACCTTGCTCGAGGACACAAGTTTCACGACCTTGACTCCAACCCACACTCTGCTGAACTTGAGTCTTGTGCACTTTAAACTGCTCGACACACCACGCTACATGTCGCGAAGCATAGTTCAGTCACCGACCCACGAGTGTGGCTCATGACTTATGGTTAAATACACTGGACACTATTGGTAATTGTCAAAGACCAGTCTTCACACTTAGTATGTCTCAACATATGCATAAATAACACACCTGTGAGAATTTGAGCTCAATCAGTCGTCGAAGTTGCGAGATAATAATAAATCATTCGAAGGTGTGTGCTTTACGATGGTTGATTTCGAGACCTCAAATTCTAAATCTGAGGTCTCAAAATCAAATTCGTGGAAAATTACTTATTCTTCGAAATCTATGTCACTTCAGAGGGAGCCGTTTCTCACAATGTTTTATGCCATCAACCTCTCCCCATTACTCGTTACCAAGTAAGGTTTTATGCTAATAATTATTTTGAGTAATTACCAATAGTGTCCACTGCCTTTAAGCAACCGTAACTTGTGCCAAAGAGATGTTGTGAACATTTCACTGTTTAGAGGCAATACACCTTTGTGTTTATGAACCGTTCGATTGTTTTAATCCTACACAATCATTTGTAGATATAAACGATAAAACTAAAATGTGAACATTTTGTTTCAAAAGATGGCCATGTTTTTTTTATGTATCGCATATATTACCAAACGTAAACATTGCCTTTGATGTATAGATTTAAAACGTACACTCGCCCCTAGATTCATTGCATCGTAAGGGGTACATTGAAACATTGTTGTTTCATTTCAGTTTGACAGCATCACGTATTTGTAACCAACGCTTCATTGCATGCTTTTACATACTCCAATCTTTTTAAACACTTTATGACATTCGGTGTGACATAAAAAGTTCATGAGAGAGTTCAGAATCGAACCTATTTAGTAAACTCCAAGGGATTGACAACATCTCAAGAAGGTTAGAGTATAAAGGAATGCTCAAAATACTCCTCTATGGTTATTAGGCCTAGGTATCTTAACTATAGCATCTTACCAAACAGTTTCCCCTAAGTTTCACTTCCTCCGTTAGTCTAACCCGCCCTTTCTTTCAAGGACCCAAATGTTCAACTAGAAACCAGCATTTCAAAAAAGTATATTTTCTGCGATGGGAGGATGCCGTGTGAAAGGGACTTTTAGGGATTAAAAAAGCGAAGAGATAAAGATGGTTCCCGCCTTGAACAGGAAACTGTTATCCTGAAAAGACCTGTGTCTACTCTTCTCGTCACGCAATAGGAAGAGCCTGCGGGCAAACTGACTGTGTTAATGTTTGATGGCATGCGATTTGCATGTCCAGGTTTTAAACACTGTGTTTTCTTGTTTTGTCTGGATGAGTGGTGGTCGTGGATGGTGAATATGGCAAGTTCTTAAGAGTCGAATATTGTGACTTCAAACAAGATGCCGATAATGCCTTCAAAACAATGCAGGATTGAACCAAAGAGTTATGGTCATTTAAATAGAATGAGGAAACAGTGAAATATTTTCCTCTTAAATGAAGTAATTTTGTTTCGTTTCGACCAAAGGATGTTACAACCAAAGGATGTGTTTTCAAGCTGAAATATGCATATTTCCCGCTAATTTCCCGCTACTATAAACCAATATTGTATGTTAACTTCATACAAACACAGAAGACGTAGGCCACCACGCAATTAGTTTCACATCTTGCATATACAGGTAAAGTGGCGTATCGTCAAGATTACGTCAATTCAAGGGATCACAAAATGGCAAATCTACACGTTGGTCATACTAATTAGATTTATTATCAAAACAAACCACGCATTGCGTGTCTAACCTAAACTCGCTGAAAAAGTCAACCGTAATCAGTCCACGACATGTTTAAAAACTGATTTGCAAAACTGATGTGTTAATTTTTTACCAAGACGTCACTTCGCGAGACGCCGCGACGATGTGACGTTGTTTTTAATAGGATTATGCCCAAACAGTTTCTGGGAATGTTCATTGCTTCTTTGTTGTTAATAAGCTGATCACGCAATGTTAGTGTTAGTCTGTCATATCGCAGTAGTCTAAGGGTTGGAGAATGTGCCCCAAATTGAATTGTTTGCCCCCTCCCATCCCCTTCAATTTGTAACCTGACCTTTTAGATTACTTAAGTAAAATGTTATATTGTATAAGCTTTAATGTGATCATTCTCAAATTTTGAAAACTATTTGTTCCATTTACGCAGGCAGTGTTTTTTTTTTTTTTTTTTTTTACATTTGCGTCATATTATATTATACACTGCAACGCCATGAGTGTTGTCATAAAATGAATCAATATTTATACCACATATGGTGTTAAAATAACCCTTGTGTGTCGTGATATTTAAGAGGGTTAAACAAAAGTAAACAGCATAACAAGAGGGTTGACAAGGGGATTGTTTAAGATAAACGCAAACGGAAACAACACTTTTAAATGGCCAGAAGTGCCCCCCCCCCGACAAATTAATGGTGCACCCCCTTGTCCCCAACCCCTCCCCCAAGAAATGGCACTCTAGTCTCGGCGCCTGCTTCTTGTTAAGTTCTGTATCAATGTTTCATTCAGCCTGTGGTAGCAAATTACTACAAACAAACATTGGACTTAAACACAGAAGGAGTTTTTAAATGTTCAAGGAACTGACTTTTTAATTAAAGCAAAGTGGTTTCACGAGCCTGTCGACCCTTACAGGTTCCTAAACTCGCAAAATGGCAATCAAGATTGTTGCCAATGGGTTGGATCGTGGAATCACTAAGTCAAAAAGCACTCTTTCAAAACCACCCAAAACCCCTCTAACATGCATGCCTTCAGTAGTTTGCAATTAATAGTAAAACTCCTTATTCACTTTCAATCATAGCATAATAAATTCGCTGGTGTGGCCAGCCGACTCTTACACCGCGAACTTTAATTTAATAATCAAAAACAATTCCAGCATGATGAAATAAGGGGCTATAAGACTATGGGTTGTGCAACCGTCTAGGTACTCGAACCGCTTTATATTGGCATCGAATAAAATTACTTGTGCTATAATTCGGCAGTGTTTGAAGTCACAACAATTTTATTTCTTTTTTTTTTTCGTTATGGATTTGGAGTGCCCGCGGCAACTAGGGGGCTTTTCCTGTCAATTTATATGCATAATAAAGCTCGCCATACATTTTTGAGGTTTAAATTTAAAACTTATTGACAAATATAATTGTTGGTGGATGTAAAGCCATTCAAAGCTACGTTTCCCCTTGAGCTCTGGCAAAACGTTTTTTGCGATTCTATTCAACTCAAAATTACCCATTGTGTTTTTTATCTGATTACAAACGAGTGTCTTTGTTGGTAAAATGCTTACAGAGACTTGAATATTCTTTTGATATATCTCACGATGTACTTTTTTTTATTAAGTGGGTAGAATAAGTGGTTATCGGGCATTCATCGGATCTTACGATGGTAATAACGCTTCATAAAACATTGCATTTGGGTTCAAAAGAAGTTGGATCGCCAGCTACATAATACTGATCACTAATTTAGTTGGCTTTTAGGATTGTACATATCAACGCAGAGCACTTTGACGTGAAACCGAGTACAGGTGTACTTAAGCGCTAACACACTGTAAGTAATATCTGGTCTAGACTATAGCATTGTGTTCGGATTTCTTTCCTTGTACACCATCCATGTCACTTTTGGGTTTCCCTATATATAAGCATTTCTAGTTGTCTCTGTGTATTGAATAATCTAATATAAGAACCGTCAGAACTTCAGTCTTGCAAGATAACTACTTGACGGCATCTTCAATTGAATTGTGTAACCAGTAGGGTATTCGCCCTGGAGCGTAAGTGCCCGATAGCCTGATCTGCAAGTAGCTGAACGGGCAGATAAAAACCATTGGGCTTAATCAGGTGTTAGAATCGCTTGGGATAACTTGGTTGAAGTGCCTCTCCAGTCACGCTCTCTTGACCCGCTGATTGAGGAAGGATAAAACTTTCTGCATCTCTCGTCTTCGCAGTCATTCTTTAAAGGCAGTGGACACTATTAATTTGGTAACACTTGGTCATTTCTCAAAATAGTTATTATAAAAAAAAACTTTTTTTGATTACGAGTAATGGGGAGAGGTTGACAGTATTGTGAGAAACAGCTCCCTCTAAAGTGTCATAGTTTTCGAGAAAGAAGTAGTTTCCACGAATTTGATTTCGCGACCTCAGATTTAGAATTTGAGGTCTTGAAATCAAGCATCTGAAAGCATGCACACAACTTCGTGTGACCATGGTGCGACAAGGGTGTTTTTTCTTTCATTATCTCGCAACTTTGACGACCGATTGAGACAAAATTTTCACAGGTTTGTTATTTTATGCAGATGTTGAGATACACCAACTGTGAAGACTAGTCTTTCCCAATTACCAATAGTGCCCAGTGTCTTTAAAGGTACTGGGCAAGTCTGGTAATTGTCAAATACAATCATTCTCACTTGGTGTATCCCAACATATGCATCAAATAACAAACCGTCACTAAATAAAAGCTGTCACTAAATTTGCCAATTGTTTCCAATATACGTATAGGCCCGAATGATTAATTTGTACAGTTACTGTTATGTTGTTAACCAATTACGCCTTTCTGATGGGCCGGCTTATAAAAATCAATATGTCTACGCAAGAAGATTAATCCCTCACATGAGTACACAAACTGAGAAACGTTACTGATAGTAACGCTTCTCAGATTCAAATTTGGGTTGTTCGTAAAAACTATTCCACATTACATTACTTCGAAGTGAAATAGTTTTCAAAATGCTTATTTTATCGAAAGCTGTTGTAGGCTTCTAAACCAGACATGTTTTTCGATCCTTATTTGTTTAAGACTGATTACCAAACGTATACCATCCCTTTAAATCATCCCTTTAACTATGAGCCTAAAGTAATTATGTCTTACACACATACATGTATTGTACTCAGTTACTTCAACCTAATCCATTACATGTGGATTGAAGTTAATGTTTAAAACCCGAGTTTGCTCTCATTAACTTGCAGATAGCTGAAGAACTATGGCAATTGGATTGGGTCAACTCTGCGGTAACATTTAAAGAGTAAATTTATTTGGATAAGAAATTGTCGCAATGTCGGCAAACAAGTCGAGTAGTAAGCAAACAAATTGCGGCTTAACCGAGTGGATTGGGTGTTCAGACCCCCATTTTAATATAGTATTACATTGTCATCAAATCAAATAGATAAATCAAGAAGACAGTTGTTTTCAGCAACGCTCGACACAGTTTTAGCTTGATCGGCGAAGAACCATAGAACCCACGTATCGCGTAAATATTAACAAACAACGTTCAGATATAGATATTTTTGTATTAGAGACATCAAAAAGGGTATCCTTTGTTTTTCAGCAACGCTCGCCATAGTTTTAGTTCGATAAAAACATCTAGTATAGTAATGAAATCGCCCGTACAATTTGCAAATTACAAAACTCCTTACGTCACATCCCATTAACTCACGTATCACAAAATGTTTTAAAAATTTACAAACTGGTTCAGATAATAGTTTTTGTATGAAACATTAAAATTGTGGTATCCCTTGTGTTTCAGTTACGCTCGACATAGTTTATTCCGTTTGGCGAAGGGCCATAGAATCGTCCGTCAATTTGCAAAAAAGCCAAACCCTCTTACGTCACATTCACTTTAACCCACGTATCACAACATGTCATCGTATAAATTTAACAAACTACTTTGAGATGGAGACGTTTCGTATGAGAGGCATACAAAGGTGTATCCTTTGTTTTTCAGCAACGCTGCTTAGTTTTAGTTCGATAGGCGAAGAAACATCTAGTGGTAATAAAATCGCTCGTTCAATTTGCAAAACCCTCTGACGTCACGTATCACAACATGTCATCGTGTAAATTTAACCAACTACTTTGAGATGGAGATAGTTATTGTATAAGAGACATCAAAAGGGTATCTTTAAGGTGATATGTAAGTGACCATCAGGAAGGCGTTGTCGATACACAGAGAATGATATTAGATCAGAAGGTGTTAGAGTGACAATGAATTGACGAGCCCCTGGCGCCTAGCAGTCCACCAACCATTCAGTGCTTGTCTAGCTCACGCTGAATTGGGTCCAATCTCTTAGTGGAGGTATCACTGACAGGGGCATTTCGTTATTATGTCGTTCGAATTAGTGGGATGGAGGTTGTGCGCTGATGATTGAACGCTTCAAATACATTCCAGACCGAATCATGTTAAAACTCGTTTGGTCAAAGGTTGATGTTTCTTGAATGTTATTGTAAGCTCGGGATGATATGGTTTCGGTATCATTGATGAGTTACATCGGCACCAGTGACAGAATATGGGCACCAGTGACAGAATATACCAATAGTCCTAATTGACCATGATTCTGGGGCAGAGTCTCACAGGGCCTGACGCATTTCCTTGGACCTGTGGCCCATTTATGGGTCAGTGTGACTATACAAATTTGTTAAAATGAACCCAAAAATGGGTCAAACTAGATGTAACTGTATGTTAACTTTATGGACTTTTTGCTGGTAACCAGTTTCTGATTAGCAATATTTCCCGTGCTAAGTGGTATTCGTTTATGTTTACAGGCTTTATTCGTTCGTAGGGGGTTAAAGGACCCAGTTGTATTAATATAAGTTACGACCGCTAAATGATCATGATATATGAATGCGTTGTTAGGTCATTGAATCACGCTTAACTGATCGCATGCCTATCAGTTCAGTTTTTCTCGTACAGAGACTTGCGATAGTGACGTAATTAGTCTGCCACCTTCGTGTACATACAGTGAAATATACATGCAGAGCGTTGGGGAATCCAACAAGATCTGACTGAACTAATATTAATCCTGAATACTTAGTTTGAAAATGAACATAAATTATATCATAACAGTCAAGAACATTGATTTCCATATATAAGAAAACAACTTGCTTCTTCCCCCATCACCATACTACGATGTCCCAGGGTTACCATGGCAAATACATCTCAACATCCTTGGAGCAATAGTTTGTAGGTATTTTCACACCACCCAACCACCTACACTTGATTGCGGTTGATTCAGCTGCGTTGGTCATGTGGAAACTAATGAGAAATCATGACTGGATACGTAGTCTGTGCTACAAACACACATGTTTATCGAGGTTAAAATGTATATACTGAAAAGGGAAAGTCTTTCGATATGGTCGTGTGTGGAGACGATTAAAACACCCCGCCACCCCTCCCCCTTCTACCATCCCCAACCCCCGCAAAGCTAGAAGACCAGCGCACACATACTTGCAAATATCATATTTCTTTCGCTTCGCTCTTTCCTTTGTCTTTTTCTGTCTTTTTGTCTCACTTTTTTGTTTCTGTCTTGTTTTGCTTCCATGTTCAGGTAACTGATGTGAAGACTTTGTAAACAGTTTTTCAATCTGTCAAAGTATTTAAAACCGTCGTTTACCTTATGTCACTCAGCTGTTCTTGCATATAATACTTTACAAACGCTGTTTCAAATAAATCCCAGATGTGGAAGTTCAGACGTACTTTACTATATCAAGCCATCCCTTTGGGATTTCAGTTCCGCTCGGGTATCTTATTAAATCTATTAGACCCCAGACAGAAGCTATTTCCCCGCCTTGAAGACATGCTTAACCACGGTTTAAGCATCCCATAGAGACGCAGACATCCATTTACCAAATGAGTCTTCAGACAAGATTACTCTTAAAACAATTGAGCCGTGACGTCAGCCACAGTTCTTTAATCGTCCGGGTAACCCAACCCCATAACGAACACATTTCACAGAGAGTGACAAAATATACCTTTGTTTGACAGCCCATCTAGTGATTTCATTTCGCCACCAAGATTATCCAAGCGATGTTTTCAGCACGTCTCTGGTGCAATGTTCCTGGGAACTTTCATATTATTTTCTTTGGACAGAAGCTATCTATGGGATCGTCCCTAGTACTATGTTCACACTTTTTATTGTCTCTTATTTACTGACTGACGTGTAGGCGTAAAGTTCCAATCATCCAAGTGATGGATATATTACCCATTGAGTTTACAAAGCGACTGCAAATTCCTGCTGCGTTTTGCTATCGTCTTGTTGGTATAAACGCTTATCCTTGTCACTTGCACGTTTCATGTTATTAAGCGCAAGGAGCAATATCTGATCGACACCCAGACGTGTCACACTGTACTCTGTACTGTTTTTCCCGCCTTGTTTCAGTAGGACATGCTTGTTTATTTGTTCTGGTGTCACACTTTGAATGTCGGTGACAAATTTAATAACATGTATGATTTTACTGCACGTGATGTTGACACGTTCACATTGGGTCAACCTCGTTCAGTGGTGATCGACCCCCAAACACCCAACAAAGTACCGGACATGAATCTATTTATAATTCACCGATGGGTAAGGTAGCCCTTTTTCGAATCCACGGCTTCGGCTTCAGGCTCCGTTCTTTCGTCTGAAGCCCCTAGCGCACATGCAAAGCACGCGCAATATTGTTAAAACATCGCGGGGCCAAGCTAGCCTGAGCCAAATCCAAAGCCGAAGCCGTGGTTTTGCAAGGAGCCTTTGACAAACCGCAGCATACTTGCTATACTGTGATAAAGAGAAACTAGTCCAGCCAGTGACCCCGTGTAAAACCAATAACCAACTCAATCTCTAAAGAGGAAACGCCGTATACTATTGTGTTTTTTTGGTAACCTTTTAATATTTTATACAGTTTCATTAAGTCCTAATCGAAAACCTTTGCTAAATACCTTCCAGGGCAAATGCAGTAATAGCGAGACCACGATATACGAACTAAATAAAAAGACTTCTTAATTTATTATTTATTTATTTATTTTAATTTTATTTTATTGACCAAACCAACAGCGGACGAGCCGCCAATTCCAGGAAAGGGTCTATGCGTTTTATGTGGTTTTGATTTCCCCCAATTCAATAGATTAATGCACCTTAAACCTAAGATACTCAGCTTCTGACACCAAACACAGAAGGCACCTGTCCTCAGCTGATCTAAAATCTTCAAATCCTTTTTACTTCAAAATCTCTTAAGCCAGTTCCCGCTAGAGTCTTGATCCCTGACGTGTTACGTATAAGGAAAATGGTTTCATAACATCACTAATGTTTATGTATTGTCGTTTTTATTGATGTCAATCCCCAGATCAGGAAATATTAACAAATAGTATATACCGGAGTCTTGAACGAGAAAAATATGACATGTTTTTCCTTTCGGTATTTATATGAGATAATAACACCCATGATGTCCATTTACAGCCATTGGACACTTTCGGTACAGAAAACAAAAACAAAGTTCACAGAATTACAAATGATATACAGGGTTTACAGAAGGTAATAGTGAAAGACTTCTCTTGAAATATTATTCCATGAAATACTTTACTTTTGAGAAAACTTTAAAACAATATCAATTCTCGATATCGAGAATTACGGATTTATTTTAAACACATGGCATGACACGGCGAAACGTGCGGAAACAAGGGTGGGTTTTCCCGTTATTTCCTCCCAACTCCGATGACCGATTGAGCTATAAATTTTCACAGGTTTGTTATTTTATATAAAAGTTGTGATAAACGAAATGTTGGCCTTGGAAAATACTGCTTACCGAAAGTGTCCAATGGTTTTAAACACCCCAGTTTTTGCAGTGTGGACTGACCAATATGGTATCAGCTCAAATCCCAAGGTTTCTTAACTCTTGAACCAAAAGTCTTCGACTTTAAGCTTGTATTTGCTACATATGAAACTTTGTGCGAGAGGGGGGGGGCGATTAATATTGCAATTGGTTTTCCTTTTTGTTCACATGTGACATTGAATGCATAAGAGAGTTCCTTTTGTACTCTGTGCATTTTATAATTTGATGCAAATTTTTGCTGTTTTACAAAATTCATATTTCCGTTTTTGTTCTTTTATCTAGTTAATCTGTACATCTTTGTGCAGGTGTTGCTATTTTTAAATATTTTATCTGCAATTTGTAACTAATGTTTTCTTATCTTGCATTGCCACTTAGCTTTGAGCAGCGAGTCACTTATAAATATAAAAAAAATTACAAAAAAAAAGGAGATTGGGTTATCAATTTAGTTTGACATTTTATTAATGAATGACATCACATAATACAAAATCATTTCTAATATCCGCAATGATTCAAATTTTGAAAAGAATCAAGAACACTCTCCCTGTCATGGTCTTTCCAACTTTGACGCATCATCAACGTATCGCACAAAGGACGAATCTCACACCTGTGATCTGGCAGTCTAGCTTGGCAACCAACATCATTAGGTTGTGACAACACCTGGTGTATGATCGCCAACAACCATCGCCAACAAACAGAGTCTCCAATAGCGTTCGAAACTCAAGTTTCGCTATTAAACGTCCTCATAGAGGAAACTGTAGCGATTGTCTCACGTGACAGTTCATTACTCAGAAAAACTCGCTTTGTGGTTGGAATTTTAGTGGCTTTATTTTGCTTCTAAACATCTGTGTTTGATTCAAAGAGCAAGGTACAGGTTTTGTAGCCACTCTTAAAATAAATGGCAATGAAATCAGCTTGTGTTAGAAGCCTATCAGCAGCTTCGATAAAGTATATAGCATTTTGAGAAACATTTCAAATCGAAGTAATGTGGTTAGCTACTAGATATAATGTTTTTATGCCCCAAACTTTGTATCTGAAAAGCGTTATACTAAAGTAACGCTTCTCGAAGTGTGTATATTTTTAAGAAATGATTCTTTCTGGACGGATATTTTCGCTCAGAATATCTGTCGATAAGCTCAAAAACTCAACCACCTTTTCAAATGTAGTTTTGAGTATTTACGTTCTGTAGGTTTACGACAATCGAAAGGTTCAAAAACCTAAAGATATAGCTTGCCTTTAAATTACAATGCTTTTTCTAAGCTAGGCAAGTGATATCAGCACAGATGCTTCCGATAAAACCCAGGAGGCCGTATGTGACTAATTTAATGCAGTATTGGTCGTATTAATTTAAGCAAACATTGTTGGCATTTACAATTTCTACGAAGCCGTTTCACAATCATTTATTTCTTTCTTCCATTGAGTCTTCTTTCCTTGAAACTATACGACTAAGCTTATTCGCTAGAAGACGTTCACTGTATTAGCGTATTAAAATGTTATCACGCGTCGGCCGCGAAATAACATACAACGACCATCAACATTTCAACAAAATCTGTATAAGCCATGCTTTAAAATGAGTAAAATACCGCCTACATAACAAGCAGCTGGTCAAAAAACTGAGGCTGGTCATTTGCATAACCACGCCTCCTTCACGAGCACGTGGGCAGCTTTTATCCAATCACTTTACTTCTAAAGGTTTGACTGTGAATCTATGAGTGATGATACTTCGTGTAACACACTGACCAATGTCCTTTTATGTCGGGGCAAGTACGTGGATCACGTGACAATCTTAAGATACGCTGCTGACACGACAGTGACTTGGTTTTACTTGTTATGATGCCGGTATTAAAATCAATGGGATCACCTGCTAGTCTTTAGTCTCGCTGGAATAAAAGTCTTCAACATCTAAACGCAGACGAGTAAAGGTATCTTTTTTTACTTTACTCTTCCGTATTCTCAGATAACGACGGGAAAAAGTCAAGATAATTTCACGTACACAACTCTTCAGAAGAAGAACGGAAGCAAGAAAGGATAAGATGGTAAGTCACTAAATTTGATTTCTCTTTCTTTTGATTTCATCCTCTAGAAAGTTCATTCTTTCAGAGAATTATTTTCTTTGAATCTTTTAAGGGACCCCGATGAGCATTGTTCATTATTTCTACTTGGTGTATGGCCGTATGAGCAATTAAATGAGACTTCTGTGTTTACAGTGCCATTGTGCTTTTTTATACTAAGGTTGAATCGTCGAATGTTATTAAGCACGTATAACATAAATTATTTCTACCAAAAACACAAAACGTTATAACGTTCAATTTTTAAAGATCAAGCGAAAGGGCAGGTTCAGAGTCCTTCATGTCTGACCAAAACTTTGTCACTTTTGCACTAAACGGGGCGAGAAATTTGCTGCAAAATTTGTTGATATAAAGAAGAAATTCCTGTGATGTTTCGCTTGAAACGAAAACAGCGATAAACACTATGGTGGTCTTATTTGAGGGATGTAGTTTACGTTCAGTTATGCACTAGATTAAATTGAAGCAATAAAGCACGGACATGGATAGATAGTTCTTGAAAAAGTTCTACCCGTTTCGAAACTGGAAGCCATGATCGATAAGCTTTTTTGTTTTCAATATCTTTCAAAGATGTCGTTTCTCCTGGGGAGCGGCAAGTAAATTTAGTTCTGATTTCAACATTTTAAAAGGGAAGGTATACCATTTGTAACCACTTCTCAAGGTAGTTGTAGTAAAAACTGTGTTTACCTTTAGGGATTAATCTTTCTGCGTGGACATTCAGGATGTTTGCCAGATGTCTCAAAAACGCAACCATCTTTCGAAATAAAATTTCACGGGTCAGATTCTTTGTGTACAGCTACATTTGTATGTGCGAATAAAATAATTATATAGTGATAAAAACCAAAGGTACCCCCTATAATACATAACAATTTTAGACCGTGCCAAATAAGCGGCTGCAGCTACGGCTTGCAGCTGAACCAACGTGTCATTGTCCTTAGCAACGCCCATAGCAACGGTCGTAGCCGTAGCCAGAGCTGCCAAATCAGATGTGGCCTCACGAATAAATTTGATCTGTCGGAAGCCCTTCGTAAAAACACTTTAAAACCAAACGATTAAACACTTCAGCCACTTCAAACACTTCAAACCCATTACGTTATATGTGGAAATACACCCACAATGTCATTATTTTTGACATAGTATTTGTACAAGTAGTTATTACTATAATAGATTGCTATTCATTCAACCTGCAGAAGTATCCTATTGGCCTTAAAGCATTAACATCTAAAGCCTGTAGCAACCCTTTGGAAACTAGAAAGTAATTAACGAAAGCTGACTATGTTGTATTCTAATACCGCGGTACCGTATAATGACCCTTTAGCATAGCATGTAATCTGTCTAAATTCCGTCACGCGAATGATTGGTGTAGTTTATATTAACTGGCTAATATTTGGTGGTTATTTAGCGGCCAGCCCGCCGACAGTAGTACCTAACACATACCCTCAGTCTATTGGGATCATAATTATACCGTTTGGACATATTATTTTGAAGGGATTTAAAATAAATTTTACTTCCCCCTCCCCACAACAAAAAAAACAACGAAAACATGAACAACAACCCCCATTTCTTAATGGAACGTTGTTTTGAAATGCAAAACTTCACCTGAAAATATTTACATTTGACAAGTACGTATTTTTCAAAGAAAATACATTTTTTTGAAAGGAAACTGCGTTTTGACACAGTCAGCTGTTTTGTTCTCATATACACATTATAGCGTAAATGTTAATGAAGTTAATAACCACATAATAACTTAGAGTGATTACCAAAAATAATATACCATTAACTCATTCGCCGTATTTAAAGAAACGCCCAATCAATGGCAGATATATTTTTATTTCTAGACACCCCTTAATCAATGGCAGATATATATTTTGAGGCCATAGTTTTTCCAATAACATTTTCCCCTTTTGCCCGATACCTGGCGGTTTTGACACCCTTGTAAAACGAGAAATAATTGGCTCGTTGTTCATTAAATCGATCGAACCTAGAATGAGAAGGGCGTGTTGAACTATGTTTTTTCTAGTTAGCCTGTGTTAGGTATAGTAACCTTGGTGAAAATAACCATGGATGAATAATTAAAAATAGTGATTGTGTGAACCATTTCAGGGAACACTTTGTAAATGACTGTACAACATAATAATTCTTTATAATTTTACTTGGTAAAGAATTGTTTTGGTTAATTTCAGTCTTTAAGGATATGAAACCTTGCGATGTGGGAGTATAAGGTGCGGTAGCACCATGTGTAAATCTCTTTTGAGTAGGTTTTGTCCATTAAAGGGAAGGTACACGTTTGGTAATTACTCATAACAATTATTAACTTAAAGACTGACTTGGTAATGAGCATTGATAGTATAAACCATTGTAGGAAACGACTCCCTCTGAAATAACGTGGCTTTTGAGAAAGAGGTAATTCCTCACTAAAATAATAAAATAGGAAGTTAGACGTCAGCCGGGATGTGAATCCACCCTCTTGACGAGTTGTTAAAATTCCTCAAGAAAAAAGGTATCGATCACTCATTCCTTGTCATTTTGATCTTCAAGATGTAATATATGTGTCTTAGAGTTGTCCCTGTGTGCTATAATATAAGCCCCATCAACTTTAGGGAAAGGCGCTTAACACAATAACATTGGGACTTAATTCTTGAGCTGTTAAACTTCTTGGACTTGTTCTATACTTGTTCATTTCAAACATACTTATCTGAAACCGTTATTAAAGGGGATCTTGTGTGGTTAAAGTTTGGATAAAATAATTAGGTCCTACGTCATGGGCGTGTCGTGCCTGAGCGGTAAAGAGCAACGGACTCTTTGTGTTTATGATGAGTAGAGTGTGAGTTCGAGTCCCGATCGTGGTACTTTAATATGTTCTTGAGCAAGATTTAGTTATCCTTCGAATGGGACATTAAGCTGTAGGTTCCGTGCACTAGGATTGGTAAGGCATGGGAAAGAACCCAGAACACATCGTGTAAGAGTAGGGGTTAACCCCGGTGTTTCTGGTTCACAGAGCTAGCCTTGTTTACAGGTTTCATCAAGTTAGTGTGCTGCAGTGATTTCATTCACGTATGAGGCTTCCTGGCACTCATTACCAGAAATAATAATATATTAATAATAGTAATGCAATCAACTTAAGGGGACACAGTGATAAACCAGACGATTTGTTCGAGCTTGCAGCATTTACTTTATGAAGATCGTACAAAGTTTTTAAACAATAACATTGTCTTCAAAACACTGGTCAATTTCTGTGGCGAAATCAAAAACGTTCTTATTGTGTAAAAAGCTGACAAGACATTCCTTTTACAACCAACTCTGCTGTGAAATAAATCCTCAAAGTTGTTACCCTTTTTACTGGTTTTCTCAAATTAGCGAGCTGTGGTGATTAAGTTTACTTATATGAGGCAGTATCTAACAATAATCGAGGTGACTGTGAGTCATCAAAATCGATCAATTATCTAGCCGGTTAAAAGAAGATATAATGAATTGACATTACTGAGATGGCTCACTTTTCGAAAAACTAGGAAAAGTGAACCATCCATGTTTATTTAGGTCAATCATAGTAGGCATATAACTCTTGCCAGTGAACTGCTTAGAGATGTTACTTCTTGCTTTTTCAGCACTCGAGTGTAATGCCTCTTACTTCGGAAATTTTAGATTGAATTCCCTACGTTGTATTTTGAGAGAAAACGTTGTGCATCTATCTTGACACCTGTGTTGGAGTTATATGACAGAGATACATGTAACCACAGCTCGTTATCCTATAGCGTAGTGATATGAAATCGGCGATAGATCACTTACTATTTAAACTCCAATCAATCATTTGCACTTGGAAAGATCGTTCTGTCATAACACTAGCATGGTGTTCTCCTTCTCACTCTCCACCACCCTTGCCGTCGGGTGGGCGCGTCCTCACGCCTGTGTGTTTTTGATGGCTTTTAATGTAAACGTTTGCACTCGCAGAAATGCACTCAATTTCCATGAAATTTCCCAACGGTATGAAATATGACAATCTCAGTGCACGAAGTAGTCCATTTGCCTAAGGTCCTTATCTCGCGCATGACTGAGCGATGTCAGATTTGGAGCCTTTAAATGTTCTGGAGGAAAGAACTAGAATCATTTAGAGGTTTTATTTATTATTATTATGTCTGCAGAGTTGAAACCTTGGACAAAGTTCTCTAAAGGTTCTTACCCATTTGAAGTGTAATACGATCTCCTAACAGCCATCTGAGCTGTTATTATTGAAATTTATATGTCTTCCCAAAGCCATATAATAACCTTTCATGACACCATCAGCTTGACAAATATCCACAGCGTCTTATTATTTTACTTAAAGAAACATCCTCCACTATCTCCATTACGATAAAGCCAGCTGCGTCTCTTAAGAGCGTCCTGGTGACATCATTTCGTCATGGACATGAAATAGCAAATAAATCCCGCGTTTTTTTGTATTGCGTGCTTCAAACCAAAGTAGTTGCAGACTTGATCAAACCAATAAATCCGAGGAATAACAGAGTACGGGAAGGAAGGTCTGAACAAAATGATTTTGGAAGACTCGATGTTGAAGCCACAGAAAACTAATTGAAAAGTAGGAAAGATCCGAGTGCGGGTTTTGTGGGCAACCGTTTCCAATAATTGCAAATATGGAAGTGATTTCGAAGTTGCCTTCATGTTGTGTAAGCTTGAGAGCACCTGATACAAAAAAGGTGTTGATATTTACTTGTTTATTGTTTGGTTGTATGTTGTGTTGTGTGGGGGGGTCTCAATGTTCTCTATTTTTTCTTTTTGGGAAGGGGGGATTCGGAACGGGTTGAAAGGAAGAAGGCCTGGGGCAATTCTATCAGTTTCAGATTGTGGATTTCTTTCAGAGATTTATTGTTTTGCTGCGGGGATATATTTCCAAATTTTTGGTTGTGAAAATTGAAGCCAAAATTTTGAAGCGAAAGGTTGTCAATATATTTCTTACAGCTATAGGATTAAAACAGTCAAAAGGTTCCAAACACCAAAGGTTTACTTTGCCTTTAAAGTATGAATCAAATTGTACATTAAATTTATTCCGGAAAATGGACCATGTATTTACTTAAGATATAGAGTTTCAGCAATAATTGTACTGCTTCGTCCAAATGACATACATCTCTGAGGTAAATCAGTCCTGTGGATGTTGTAACTACAGTGCCTGAACTTCTCGTGATTCCAAGAAGTTGATCATCTCTAAGGAAATTAACCTATGGTTCAAATAAAAGGGAAGTTCGGTTGGTGCAGCGAATCGGCACTCTCTGTACAAACATATCTGAATGTCCAATAATAATTTATTAAATAATCATTGATTTATATTCCGCTCATTCCATTAAACGTTTACAAGCGCATACCAAAATAATTAGACAGTGGTTACAAAACTAACAACCGGTAAAAGAAAGAAGAAAAAAAACATCTCCCAGAAAATGAAATAAAGACTTCCCAAACATGCAGGTTCTAACATTGATGTAAAGGGGTAGGTATTCACTGTACAAAACATTGTGTTCACTTTGGTAGCCGAACATCAGACTAACCTTTCATAGGGTTGAGCGTAGTATTTCACTTTGGTAGCCGATCATCAGACTAACCTTTCATAGGGTTGAGCGTAGTATCTCACTTTGGTAGCCGATCATCAGACTAACCTTTCCTAGGGTTGAGCGTAGTATCTCACTTTGGTAGCCGAACATCAGACTAACCTTTCATAGGGTTGAGCGTAGTATCTCACTTTGGTAGCCGAACATCAGACTAACCTTTCATAGGGTTGAGCGTAGTATTTCACTTTGGTAGCCGAACATCAGACTAACCTTTCATAGGGTTGAGCGTAGTATTTCACTTTGGTAGCCGATCATCAGACTAACCTTTCATAGGGTTGAGCGTAGTATCTCACTTTGGTAGCCGATCATCAGACTAACCTTTCATAGGGTTGAGCGTAGTATTTCACTTTGGTAGCCGAACATCAGACTAACCTTTCATAGGGTTGAGCGTAGTATTTCACTTTGGTAGCCGAACATCAGACTAACCTTTCATAGGGTTGAGCGTAGTATCTCACGTTGGTAGCCGAACATCAGACTAACCTTTCCTAGGGTTGAGCGTAGTATCTCACTTTGGTAGCCGAACATCAGACTAACCTTTCATAGGGTTGAGCGTAGTATTTCACTTTGGTAGCCGAACATCAGACTAACCTTTCATAGGGTTGAGCGTAGTATTTCACTTTGGTAGCCGAACATCAGACTAACCTTTCCTAGGGTTGAGCGTAGTATCTCACTTTGGTAGCCGAACATCAGACTAACCTTTCCTAGGGTTGAGCGTAGTATCTCACTTTGGTAGCCGAACATCAGACTAACCTTTCCTAGGGTTGAGCGTAGTATTTCACTTTGGTAGCCGAACATCAGACTAACCTTTCCTAGGGTTGAGCGTAGTATCTCACTTTGGTAGCCGATCATCAGACTAACCTTTCATAGGGTTGAGCGTAGTATTTCACTTTGGTAGCCGATCATCAGACTAACCTTTATAGGGTTGAGCGTAGTATCTCACTTTGGTAGCCGAACATCAGACTAACCTTTCATAGGGTTGAGCGTAGTATTTCACTTTGGTAGCCGAACATCAGACTAACCTTTCCTAGGGTTGAGCGTAGTATCTCACTTTGGTAGCCGAACATCAGACTAACCTTTCATAGGGTTGAGCGTAGTATTTCACTTTGGTAGCCGAACGAATGTTTTTTAGAACTACATAGGGGGTCTTTGGGATGCTATAGGTGGCATCAGATTTAGCTAAATTTATTGTTCTAAGAAATGTGTGCATGATCAGAACAGCGTGAACATACGTAATAGGTCTGCTGCCACCTAGCGTTCTGAAGTATCCCTTTTTTATCCCAAAATATGACAAATGAGCTGACAGTCTTACAAACCGGATAATCCCCACAGGAATCTTTGGAAAAAAAAAGAAGAAACAAAAAATTTAAATCGGAACATGTCTGCCATCAACTTGTAGTGTATTGTTTGCAAGTTGAGAATCAGATGACACAAACGCTAATGCGAACCAACGTGCGAATTGATTCCAGAAGAAATCTAACAACAAACCTGCCAGAGTTGATACCATTTCTAAGTAACAATTCGTCTGTGAATGTGTGATACATTCACCACAACAGCAACACAAATGTCACCGTTAAAGATCAAATGATTGATGGTAAAAGTTACCGGTCAAAAACGGCTTAGAGACAGACGCTAAAAATGAGCGGAAAAGCTCAGCGTCGCCGGGGGCTTTCGCCCTGATCAAACCATACCGTACACAACTCACTTTCTACCCATCAAGTCACCCTGATGGATCAGGCAATCAGCTGGTTATTTTAGTCTTAGACATGGTCTTAATGGATAAAAGGTAACACCTTTCACAGTCATTTGACCGGCTTGTGGATCATGGTTGAGATCTTTTGAACAGCTACTTCTGTTGCGATATTGTGATTATTTCTGACAATCAATCTTGTATCTTTAACCCGGGTGGTTTGTTAATCAACGGCCTAATTGGATTAGACGTGCACTCTGCAACACTTCTCAACTTAAGATGTGTTAAATTAGTTCTCTTACTACTTCTTTACTTTTAATGACGTCTAGGACGCTGTAGCGTGAATCTTTAATGTCTTCAACAGTTACCGACTTTCTTTTGTTATAGATGGGATTGGGCCTTCTTTCTACGGAGCTATGGAAGTGCCATCCCAGTATTTCGTGGTATGATTTTTCTTTAAAGGACCGCTTTTATGAAAACATTTTAAGTTTTATTTTAGTTTTAGTTTTATTTTTGGGGGGCGGTTATGTATAGAAAGGTTTTGCTTTTACTAATAGGTACCAGCCAGAACTTCAAACACGCTGCGACTGATACCCCGGTCGTTTATTGCTTTTGCTAAGCATAAGTTTCTGCTTAGCACCTTTATGGATTTTTTATTCTAGTTAGTATGCTTATTCTGGTAAGCGTTTTTATTGTGTGCTTAGCTACTCTTGATGCAAAATAAGCTCTACAAAATTGGACACTGTGGTAATTTATCTCAATATTTCAACATGTCAAAATTAAAACTTGTCAATCTTATAAATCGTTAAAACAAATAGAGCTCTGGTAACCAGGTTCCCTCCGAGTCTCTAACTTAATTACGCAATACTGCCTACATGTTACTTATGTTCATCTGTTATGTATTCCTTGTTAAATTACAGCCATACTTTTTCTCCCATTTCTCTATTTTATAGACAACGAAAAAATGACTGAATTCCCAGACGACAATCGTTAATCAGCGCCCTTTCGGTACACCCACATCACCCACTCCCAAAGATTTCATTAATCACAGATGTCATCTGGTTTATAGCACTCTTGCGTATCCGAATCACGTTTAGGTCAAAGTTCAGCGGTACTTTCTTCAATTGAATGCAATAAGACTTTACCCCAGTTATAGTCAACTTGTAAATAGATTAATTGATGGAGCACTGGCAGTAGTCAGGCGTATGGAAACGGGGCCCTTTCAACGACGAGTAGCCGGTTTTCCGGCACTTAAATGCGCCAAGAGCAAACTCCTTCGACGAAAAACAAATTCATGGGCGGGTGATCATCGTGTGATTTAAAGTCAGTGGGTAAACCTAGGGCTATGGTTGTCTGGCTGTTAAATCATATATGGGTTATTCGGTTGGACTTAAAATTGCTGATGAGGCTCGATTATACACCTTAGGTGGAATGCAGTGCAGCGAAAGTTTATTAGGAAATTTAAGAGTAAGCATCTGTTGGATTTCTTTTGACTGGTCGGATGTTTTGGGGTTTGGTTCGAATGTGTTTGTGTTTGGTCGTGTTGTGTTGGGTTGGGATATGGGCAACAACGGAATGGACAAATATTTCTGATCTTTATTGTGGTCGTGAAAGTACAATATCCAATATTAATTCACTGTACCATCCTGTATGTGAATCTCAAATGTCCAATATTAACTCAACCGACGTCAGCAAAACGTCGTTTAAGTTTAAAAAAAGGAATGCCCAAAGAACACTATGACGTTTCATTTTGTTATCTTTACCACTCTTCATTATCTCAAAGGAATACAGACTACACAATGACGTCACGGTCAGTGAGAATCCTGCAATTGTGATTGGCCAGTCAAACTATGTGCCTTTTAAATATTCCCGCGAGGGTATAATTCAAAATAATGTGCAAATAGGCACAGCTGAATGATCAAGTCTATGAAATTATGACGTCGGCTGTATAGGAATCAACGCGTCCGTGTCAACAGGTTTGTCAAGATGATGAGAACATGTTGCCGCCTCATAATTTAATTTTCAACATTCGCACATCATGCTTCACTGAAGATTAACTTGAAACAAAAAAGTCGACTAGAAATTACAGTCAACCAAAGGGGTTACGATTTCCATTCCTTTACTTCTGTTTGAAACGTCAATGCTTTCAACTTAGCCGAAGTCAATACTTAATTCACATGTAAAACTCCAAGTCATTTTCTTAATGCAGTGAAGGTATTAGGTTGCAGAGTCTTGAACTTCACTTATCAAATTATGACATCCATTAATTTAAAACAGAGTTCTCAGGATCACGTTTTCCACATAGGGTTCACTGATCACCAGAAAAACAATTCAATGATTTGGTTGTTGAAGTTTCAAGAGAAAATGATGAAAGAAAAAACACCCACACATTCTTGTAATGTTTCTCAGCTCCATTTGGAGTATACAGCCCCGGGCTTCTGTGGCGCTTTAAAGGCATTTTAATACACAATCAACCTTGACCCTCGCAGGTACCCATTTATACTCCTGTGTGAAGAGAAGCACTTATAGTTAAGCATCTTGCTCAGAGACACACGTCTCACGACTGGTATTCAAATGATACTTTTTATTTAAGTTTGTACAGCAATGTTCATTGTCCATTACTGTATACCAATACGTGAATGTCCATTATCGCCGTACAAACCTATATGTGAATGCCCAATGTCAATATCAAATAAACTAATACTGTCCATAGGTTGTTAAACAGGCTGAAACATCACATCAATTCGGACTGGGTGAAAACATGCTACCCCATTCCAGCGCATCTATACGGACCCCACAGTGATATGCGCTATATATAAGAACACGCTTTCATTATTGACAATAAAAGGAAACATAGTTTGATTCTCCATATAACATTATTCATCACCTTTAAAGTTCACGCACTGACATTAAGAAGACAAGCTTTCTTTTCTCAAAGTGCGTTTATTTCTTAAGAAGTAATTGGTAACTCCGGATCGGATTATAGGTAACAGGATAGCCACAGCGCAAGTTACTGTAATATAGGATGTAAACTGCCAGTTTGATGATCCCATTTCTTTTGTGCACAATTGCAGTTGTCCAATACAGGAGGTATCAATGTCCATACAGCATAGGACAAATCAGACTATGCTATTGTACCATTAATATTCCAGGTGTTCAATGCGTGTGCTATCTCTTCAAAATATAAAAATAAACTATAAATAATAGTAAACTTGCGGGTATTTAACCATTTTATTAAACCTCTTTTGAGGGAGTGTTGGCTCTGAAAACTGCTACTAAAGCCGCAGACACCTCAGTTCACTGAGTTTTGATCCATATTTCGAGCACGATCTCCTTTGTCTGATGTAATATTTATTGTTATCAACATTTTGCCTACTAGAAAGAAACTATAAATAATAGTAAACTTTCAGACAGTGCACTCTGCTCGTTGGTGTTCTCTTGAAGACGAGCAGAGTATACTGTTCGAAACGTCGAGACTAAATCGGCTATTTTCAGAAGCAACACGCTCACTAAAGAGATTTTCACATGGTTTTATACCCGACAGTTAACTATTATTTATAGTTTATTCGTATTAGCAAAGCTTCACAAATCTTGGAAACCTATTTGTTAACACTGCTTTACATTGCCACACAGATACCTCAATTCACTGATTTATGATTCATATTAAGAGCCCGATGCCCTCTGTCTTGTGTAATACTTATAAGTACGAACATTCTGCCTCTTCTCGATAAATTAATTTAACGGATTAAAGATATTTGTTACACCATGTGAAATTCATAAAGGCAAGGTATCCAAATGGTAATATCGTCAAAGACCATGTTTTCACCTGGTGTGTCCCAATTAATGCATGATTTGTATAACCCTATAAATCTGTGACAGTTTATCAGTTGGTCATCTAAGTTGCAAGAAAATATAGCAAGAAAAAACACAAGCATAGAATCGTGCGCTTTTTAAAATGCCTTTGCAAAGCCTTCAAGCATGAGAAGCCTTTCTCTGATTCAACTTTTTGGGGTTGAAAACTCCATCTTTCTCTAAAAATACATTACAGCTCTTCAGTGCTCCTTATCAAGTAAAAGTGCACGCTCATTAACTTGTATTGTTCAGTATTACAATGCATGTACTAATCAACCATTGTTCATGTAGCAGTAGATTGGAGTATATAGAAGATGCGGTCCGAGTTTTGGCCTCGTTAAAAATATGATTTCAAAAAAATAAATTCTAAAATTTAAACAATTCTAGAAAGCCAATGAATTACTTTCATGATACCGTATCAGAAGTTTACATTTTTATGTATGCACCTTGCATTTCCTGCGTGCATTGTCCGTGGAATATGCGAAAGCTGTTGTATGCTTTCCGTTTTGAAAAACGGCATCATTTATAAATCAAAAAAGCTTTTTACAAATTTCGTTTAACGAATTTCTTTCGGCAAAATTCTAGCCATGCAACTTTCAAAGCGACATTTGCCTTCAGCCTTCAGCGAGGACACCCATCAAAAATTGCGTGGGTTTTCTTTTATTTGTCTCCGGCCTCCCCTAATGTCACTCAAAATAATGGAATTAAACACAACATCCCTGCCCGAACTGAACAAATCTAAAACTGACATCACCTTAAGTGGGCGTGGTAACACCCCCTCATTGGCCTCGCTCCTCTCCCTCGACTGAAACAAGTCTAGGACTGTTTCAAGATATTAAAGCTTTAACTGACAGTCGCAAATACTGAAAGCCCTTCTCCTGATAGTTATCACTGACTTATTGATTGGTAACAAGCAGAAGGTAAAGGCCTTAGCAAAAGATAATAATCTGACTTAGCTCACAGGGATGGGGCAGAGTTAAGACTTGTGTAACGTCTTGATAACCATCTAAGACCGTGACTTAACAACCTAAATAAGACTTGTTCAATTTCTGCACGGGATGGGAGCTACATCAAAACAGGCAGATGGCTCAAAATGGTTTGACGTGGTTTAAAGACAAGTCAATACAAGTCAAGACTTCTCTCTTAAAGTCACGTTATGATAAAGTAAAGCGTGTGATGGGTGGCAACTGTGAACTTTATAAAGTAGGCTGGTTATTGTGTAAATAAAACATTGAGGAAACACATATTATTCTATTTCTAAAGATTTCTTCGGTAAGGTCCAAGTTAAACGGACAAACTTGTAGGCAGATAGTGTTAATTTAACACCCTATCTTTTAAACTTAACTTAGAATTTTGTTTTGTATGTGGCAACAACATGCACATACACACATTTTAACACCCGACGTTTTTTGCAGTGTAACAAGTTATAATTATTGGACTGGAGATAGTTCTATTTCCCCCCAGCTCATTAGCTGACCATATACAGCTATACTTATAACAACGAAATGTGGCTTAACAAACAACACTAATGAGGCCATCCGTTTATTCTAACAGTCGACATTATTGCCTCTGTTGTGCCACGGGGGCCGCTACAGGACATCGCACTGTATACATGTCTCCTATACACGACTTTATTTGATCTTGCGTCAAGCCAGTATAGCGATATTAACCAACATACAGAGGGATATAATGAATGTATATATCCTCCAAATGCCTGAGGTCCGTCTTTTGTACAAAAATTCCCGGATCTGTAGTCACCTGATACAAGCCGTGGATTTGGTCCGCAAATTAAGATTGTGTAATATCGTCGACAGTAGTTTATTGCGTGTGATACGTTAAAGGTACTGGCCACCTTTGGTTATTGTCAAAGACCAGTATTCTCACAATCCCAACATATATGCAACTTTATTTATTTTGTTTAACATATAAATCGGTAAAAACAATTGTTTAGAAACATATACTCATAATGTTTGACGGAATAAAATTATATTTCCATGTGACTTTAAACTTTGCAATTCCCTTCTATATAGTGGGGTCTGGAACCCAACGCATCGAGTCTAATGGCCTTGCTGGGGGTGGGAGTGTGGCCCACAATCATAACGTCCCAGATATTAATTCAACAAGTACCCTTGTAGCGTCGTCTCACTCATTCGCTTTCTCTTGTGGCCCCGCGTGTTTTGAAAAGGATAACAGGAAAGGAAAAGGATCCCACGAGTGTTCAGGAAGGAAATTGCCTCAGAAGTTTGCCAATATTCGCTGCGATATCGTGCAGATTGCGAATGTTGGGGAGAAAATTAATTTGAAGGTGCTGGACAGTGTTGGCAATTACTCAAAATGTTTGTTAGCATAAAACCTTACTTGCAACGAGTAATGGAGAGCTGTTGATAGTAGAACATTGTGAGAAACGGCTCCTCTGCATGTAACGCAGTTTTTGAGAAAGAGGTTATTTCTTTGCAAATATTAAAATATTTCATGTGTTTTTCTGTGATTATTCTCTTCCAACTCCGATGACCAGTTGAGTCCAAACGTCACAGATTTATAATGGTACGCTTATGTTGGGATACACCAAGTGAGAATACTGGTCTTACAATATAAAGGTGGCCAGTGCCTTTAAAAAATGTGTTAAGCATAATAAGCAGATGGCAGAGAACGAAAACTTATTTCATTACTCAATTTGAACAATTTATGATAAGTTTGTTATTGAATTGCATTTGACCCCTTCACTTGTGTATAATTTCCAAAGCAAACATTGAAGTAACGAAAAGTATTCAGTTTTTCTTGATTCAGATGTAGCCACCTTTGCGACTATTGACTGACAGTTAGCCACTTATAAGTTCGTTGACAATCTAACAAAGATACATCAGACAGTAAATCAATCTCTTTACATATTTATATATCTTTATTTCTGAATCTTTAAATGTGCTAGTCAGAGTTGCATTTCGTATAATGTAAATTTTATTAGTCAGTAATAATAGTAATGGCTTCTTATATAGCGTGCATACCCGTCACTCAGTGATGTTTATGAGGCGCCTCAACATACAGTATTTTCATGCAAGTATGATACTACGCTTTAATATGAGACCTAGCCTACTCTTTTTACATAGCACCATGATGTAGTGCTGCCAATCAAACCAGGAACACCGGGGCGAACCCCTTCCCTTGGAATATGTTATGGTTATTACACAACACATGCGCCAACGGCTTCACGTCCCATCCGATCATTGATTCGCCAGATAAAGATTAATAAAATAACTAAAATTGTGTCAAGAGGGGCGTAAAGGGAAAAATGTTTGATAAAAACCTAACATCTGCAGAGTGAAATTCATGATTGATGCACACGTAACTAATGTAAAACGATGATTATTTCTTCTTCTTCTTTTTTTTACATAAACGAGCTTCATTTTTTATCATACATCAAGTACACTCAGTTCTGACCAATGTAACTTTATACAAATACCTCACCATGCCTATATCATGGATATTAATCAACTTGGGGAAAATAAGTCAACACTATGGCGATTGAATATCGATAGCAAATTAAAATGTTGATGTCGGGTTCCTTACAATGGCCCTCTACCAGCATCTTATTATACCCACAACCCATCAGGGGAACCAGTCTATACCCTCACACATGCTACGGGCGCTCCCCTGTCATGTAAGTGCATTTTTGCGTGTTGAATCACCCCGGAAAATTCACTTTGAATTTTCGTCAGGTAAAATCATTTAATTTACACGGAGCGGACTGCTTCTGGTGAAATATGAGTTCGTAATCAAGACTATAAGCGAGGTGGGGTATGAACCCTTTGATCAAGATCTAGATCTGAGAAATAAATGTATTAAAGAGATGGGGTGATGCTGTGACACGGAGGGGGGTTGGGAAAATTCTATTTGAAAACATGATTAGAAGTTGGCGTCCATTTCTTTACCTGTTTCGGAAAATAATTTCCCAAACCTCTTAAAAAATTCTTCACCCCTAAATGTTTTGCAGCATTCACGTTCGTGGAAAACGGCTTTGTTGAATTTGAGAACGTACGGCGAACAAAATGTTTGGAAGCAGTTGGTTGCTTTCGGAAAATGTTTGGAAGCAGTTGGTTGCTTTCGGAAAATGTTTGGAAGCAGTTGGTTGCTTTCGGAAAATGTTTGGAAGCAGTTGGTTGCTTTCGGAAAATGTTTGGAAGCAGTTGGTTGCTTTCGGAAAATGTTTGGAAGCAGTTGGTTGCTTTCGGAAAATGTTTGGAAGCAGTTGGTTGCTTTCGGAAAATGTTTGGAAGCAGTTGGTTGCTTTCGGAAAATGTTTGGAAGCAGTTGGTTGCTTTCGGAAAATGTTTGGAAGCAGTTGGTTGCTTTCGAAAAATGGTCTCTCTTCTCAAAGACACTGGACACGTTTGGTAATTGTCAAAAACCAGTATTCTCTTGCATAACATAACAAACCTGTAAAAACCAGTATTCTCATGCATAACATAACAAACCTGTACAAAATAAAGTATTTTAATATTTAAGTAAGAAATTACCTCTCTCAAAAAAAAACTACGTGACTTCATCAACAGCTCTCTATTGCTCGTTGCCAAGTAAGTTGTTATGCTAATAATTACCAAAAGTGTTCAGTGCATTTAAAGCCAGTTTACTTTATATCTAGTTAACATCGATCTATGGATTTTCATTCTTATGGATGTGAAGTTTTATAAAAAAATATATTTTTATAAAACTTCCAGCACTCTTATTTTTAAACTTGTGGATTAGTATCCTTAGGCATGACATTATTTCATGGACGTTATGGTGTCTCCATTTACGTCACTCGGTACATTTCACCTTCCGGCCTCTAACGAGCTCCACGCTGTAATTCCCATCTGGTGGTAAATTTGCTTTTAGCACTCCGACTTAGCGGTCAGATACCGAGATACCATCGATTAGATAGACCGATGTCACGCGTCGATGCACGGCAGACCTTGCATGGTCAGGCACGCCAGTTGCCAAAAAAAACTGCTTGTATCTACAGTCAGATGTTTGCCCTCAGTAAAAACAGCTCGTAAGTCGTGCGTAACACTTCGTTTTGGACAAGAGGTGACACGGAAACTGACAAAATGAAACTTGGTGGAAATGATTGTTATACAACCATGATTGCATTAGGCAAATACCAAGGGCTTTGATGACAAAGAATGATTTACAAATAAAACTGTTTTGACTGGTTGGTTTTCATGAGAGTCATTTGTCACTGTCAAAATAGACAGTTTTCTCCAAATAATTATATCACTGAACGTGATAATCAGATTTCATTCCCTCAACAGAGTGAAAAGAGTTTCCATGAATTTATTTGGTGATGGAAATTCAAGTGGAAAACTCGAAAAAATCTCTTAAAATCGACAAAATTGTCCTCGAAAGTATCAAATTGTCATCTAATGCTGTACGTTTGTCTACTATAACCTTATATTGAATTCATTTCCATGGTGGGTACATTACCAAGACGTGAACACACATAATCAAAGCCATACTATTGAGTGTTACAGTCCACGTAGTAATAGAAAAACAATCGTTGTACACTATGTGGTGAAAAGTGCAAAACACTTAAACCAGCTCGTGTAACTGTATATGACGTGAACCACCACTTTAACACACATATCTAGTCAAAAGTGGTTAAACGATTTACAACTCACGCATTTCTAACATGACATTTTCATAAAGCTTTTCAGTCCCTAAAACAGCTCCCTTTTTTTGAAGGATAATAATATTGGAGATTGAATGAAAATTGTTTTTAGGTCATTCACTTGGACTGTACTTTTTTGCATCCGTTTGCCACGATTTGAAGTGTGTGGGTTCGGTATGCCGGGACAGAATGAATGGCAGGTTTTTGGTGATTGGTTTGAAAGATTTCTCAAACAGTGGGCGTTGATAACGTCCTGTGCCCACTTTCATAAGTATGTAAGCATAAAACTTGCTAAGCACATATAACTATTGCTTAACAAAAAATGGTTACCATGCCAAAACTCTATAAAGTTTACATTGTTGCAACTGTGCCACTCTGATATGTTTGAGCAAAGTAATCTGTTAATTTCGACTTTTATAAGTGGTAATATTTTACTGTTTTTCCCTTTAAATTCTCCTTCGAGAAAAACATATTCTAGGTGTGAACATTTTGTAAGTTTCTTCATTTCAAGATTAAATTGCTCCCCTGGTGTGCATTTCATTCTCAGTTTCTCCAAAGTATAATCAATATTTGAAGACAACATGCTATGTGTTGTTTAATGTGTTATAAAAAACTTGGTAAGAATTAACCCGGATTCCAGAACTCATTTCTGGGTTTGGTTGACCCGGAACGGGAAGTGGTTTAAAGTGTGGGCTTAACTCGGATTCTGCGTTAGATTTTGTGTAATGTTGACATCGATTCCGAGTCAGGCCCTACCGGAACTAGGATCCGGGTCAGTTCCGACCCGGAAGATTTGGAAATTAATTTTCTTTTTCTATAATTGACTTAAATCTTATCCTCATTCAACTTTATATTTACGTTTTATTCCCTCTAAGATGGTGCGATTCGTAGCCTTACTCGGGGCAGTCAGCCTACTGGTATGTCAATCTGCAGGACTTGATGCCGCAGACGTCGAGGAACAAGACGAGTTCAACAAACCCTATGCTCCTGACAGTTCGGTAAGAGAACAAGTAATTCATCTAGAATTTATGTATCCGGTAATGAAACCATGGGTTGCTTCTTTACCACTTTAAGTCGCAAGCTTGAGGAAACCTGTAAACGAGGGTACTGACTATTGTGAACCAGAAACACATCAACGTACATGTATGACCAAGTCTATTCATTCTATAGTCGGGTTCCTTTAATGTCAGCGAGTCTGTGTTCAGACATTACATTCTGAACTCTCACCACGATGGTAAGGCCGTCCTCGGGAAACCAAAAGGGCCCAATTTGATGGTTCTGCTTTATCGTCGAAATCTATCACTGTAAAAAATATCCGTAAAATTTACGGCACTTTACCTGGCAGCTAGGGTACCATACCAAGTAAAGTGCCGTAAATTTTACGGTGGAAGTTTTGTATACCCCTTCAAGGCACAATTTACAAAAATTCCAGCGTGAAATTAACAGCACTTTGTCTGGCACCCTAGCTGCCAGGTAAAGTGCCGTAAATTTGACGGATATTTTTACAATGTAGGCCTATGCTTGTACACTATCACCGTTCTCCGCTTACTGTGCAAGCGACTATCACCGTTCTCCGCTTACTGTGCAAGCGACTATCACCGTTCTCCGCTTACTGTGCAAGCGACTATCACCGTTCTCCGCTTACTGTGCAAGCGACTATCACCGTTCTCCGCTTACTGTGCAAGCGACGAATCGGAGCCCCATTTTTAAAGAGCTGCTGAGCAGAAATAAGTCGGATAGCAAATTAGAATGGTACATGTGGCATGGGAGTTTGACTGGTAACCTACAATTTCTCATAGGGTGCCCTTTACCAAGGAGAAAATTCCTTGGCGCCCTTGCCCTTTCCAAAAACGAAACATACAGGCATGTAATTACATCTCATTGTCTAATGATGGGACCACTCCAGTCAATATTGATCAATAATTAATAGTACATAAAAAGTGAATATTTTTCGAAATACAAAAGACTCTTGATTCATGGTTAGTCAAGCACCATTTGTTGAGACGTAGGCCTAGTTCTTATATATAACTCTATGGCCTAGCTATAATTTGTCGAGACGTAGGCCTAGTTCTTATATATAACTCTATGGCCTAGCTATAATTTGTGACCAGACCAATGTGGGGAAACAGAGACCCCTAAATCAGCCAATCGTACAAGAAAGATGTATTTTTATATATTTCCTGATTTTACAGGAAACAAATGAAGATCTTACATAATCAGTGGTACGTGCAAAATTACTCAAACAGCATGGTTCAGTTTTCAAGCAAAATTTTAAATCAAAACTAAACAAAAGATTTCGGGTTTTATAAGGTAACATTTTTAACAAAAAAAATGAAAGCGTTAAAGCAGCCTAGAGGCCGTAAAAAAAATTTAAATATGTTTTAAAAAAGGCTAATGCATACTTCTAAAAGGTAATGATGAAAAAAACGTCAAATAAAAAGAAGGGTGCAGAAGCAGCCACTTAAAGATGCATCAAAAACATAAAACGAAGGAACAGCAGATCCTTTGACAATCTTCAGTCTCTTTCCTGGTCTAAGTTTGTCTTTATCCTATATTTTCTCATTGCAAAAAGGAAGCACGCAATGTAATTTGTCCGATTCAACAGCAATTCCACCAAAAAATTTCTCAAAGCGCTTAGGAACAGTAGCATAAGCCGCACTTCCCCCCTTCATAAAACAAACGTTTTCTAAATCACATCCACGCAATTTAACCAATAGCATCACGTAACGTGATGATAAAACCATGGAGGTAGAATTAGACCTCCCTGATAAAACAAAGCACTCACACCGTACCGCAAACATCTTGATCAATGTGTATAGACTTTAACTCTTTAGCTGATTGGAAACCCAAGATCCTTCACTAAGAACAGAGAAGATCTATGAGTGCAATCGATCGGTGCTCCAAACTCTTTCTCAACAACTCCGGTCTACCTGATAAACACAAGGATGACATGCCGTTGAGTGTGTGTAATAGACCGTCAAACTCTTCAGTCTCGAGTACCCTCCAGCTAAAGTCACTCGTAATCGTCCCTTTTAGTCGTCCAAGCTGACTTCTAGGCATTCCTTGTTACCCCCCCCCCCCCCCCCCCTCAGGTGAAGCACGATCAACTTAAACGTCTCTAGCACTAAAACGATCAGACGTACAACTTTAGAGAGTCGACTTTGATTTCCGAGCTTGATTCATATTAAATACTTGATATAGATAAAGAGACATGTGGATTGAGTCATATTATTGATTGTGATGTACATTTTGGTCTATTGTCGTGAACCATTACAGAATATGTCAGTAGATTTGCTAACGTTGAACATCGTTGTCCTTATTGACGGTGAACCCAGGTGTAGTGTACGTTTGGTCATTTTTCCTACACTTTATATAAAAAGCAAGACAATTGCAATTCCAAAGGTCCGGAAAATGTTCGCGCCAAAGACTGACATGTGGGCCTAGAGTGTAACACCATTCACTGAAATGTATGTTAATGCTTAGCCTTGTGTAACATCAGGTTAGTAGTTAAAGACAATGTTAGTAATTGTCAAAGACCAGTCTTTTCACTTGGTGTATGTAAATCTATACATAAAATAACAAACCTGTGAAAGTTTTAGCTCAATTTGTTGTCGAAGTTGCGAGATAACTACACCCTATAGTCACACAAATTTGTGCGCTTTCATATGCTTGATTTCGAGACCTCAAATTCTCTAAATCTGAGGTCTCGAAATCAAATTCGTGGAAAATCCCTTTTTTCTCGAAAACTACGTCACTTCAGATGGAGCTGTTTCTCACAATGTTTTATACTTACTATCAAGTTTTCCCCATTAATCGTAATCAAGAAAGGTTTTATGAAAATAATTATTTTGGGTAATTACCAATAGTGTCCACTGCCTTTAAGTCTATTTTAGCTGAAAGAAAAATACAACTTTAGCTTGAGTTGTATTCAATTAATAATGACAAGACGATTTACTTATGAAGCTGCGCTGCACTATTGGTCAGGGGTTGCTGCACTGGAACGTTAGAGTTAATTCAAAAGGCTTTATAATTACATCAGTTACAATACACATCCTATGGATACAGTTCTAGAGGGACATTAGTGTTATTTCATTTTGTGAATTGATAAAAGTTATCAACTTCTCTTTCCGTCTGGCCCTTGTCTTTCCACATTACAAAGCCTGCCGATTGAAACCCAAGGGTGACCTGTCGTAATCTAATGAAAATAGGTTTAGAGGATAATTCCATTTGCCCCTAGCAAGTAATCTAGACGGATATTGTGGTGGTTTGAATTGGCGCTGAGAGGGGTGCTGCTGCAAATACGTGTAATTCGCCCGAACCTTGTAGGGCCAAGGATGGAGCCTTGGGGCACCTTGATTTCTCAAGTCATTAAGCATGTGTGCTAGTAATGTGATGGCTCAATGTCTCGTGGGGAAACGTGTTTATTATGTAAAAGCAGCCCCTCTAAAAGACTTGATAAACTGGGTCATCTGCAGGAAAAACAACTATTGATTGATTGATCTCATCTGCAGATCAGAACATTTTACAGAAATAATAAAAGCCCGAAGGTTAATAAGCGTGCCTGTGTTTGAGCGTCGGTCATATTACTTCCGATTCTTTGTTTGTAGAGCGGTAGTTTATGCGTTAAGAGACCCGGCCGGGAAAACACGAGCCAAACTATGCCCTCTAGCGGCGAGGAGGCAAGATTGCCAAACTATGCCCTCTAGCGGCGAGGAGGCAAGATTCAATTTGGGGGAACTATTGCAATCAATGACGTCACAGTGCTTAATGGTGTTTATATTTTCGTTTGATCTTACATGACGGTACATTTGCCTTTAAGTGCGTTCTTTTAATAAAAGCATAACAAAATCAAGCATAGGTCATGCAAGCAAAGCCTCATCCACACAATTCTGAACGAAAGCCTCCCATATCTTTAAAAAATGACCTGGTTTTTACTTGCCAATTTTTATATGCGATTTATGTTTCTTCAATATTGTGAGGTAGGTGCTCTCACGTGCACAAAGCTACAAAAGAAGAAGAGAGTCAGTCTACAGGGCGCTACCCCAAAGGTTTTTTTTACAATATGAACACTGAGGGCGCACTTAAAGCCCTACGGTAGTTTAGTCATATTAAGGTCTTTAACATATTCTAAGTTTTATATTCAGTTTGTATGTATAGCACCCTCTTGTAAAAACAACTTCTTGGTTCATGTTTTTTTCTTTCAGTATGCGGATTTAAATGCACTTTTGGGCAACAATGTGCCAAGTCTACACAGCGCCTCCAAGCGTCAACAAAGTGACAGGGAGCGTGAGGTTGAAGCAGCCCAGACGCAATTTTACCCGTATGGAAGAAGAACTGATCCCAGGAAAGCGTCTGGTGGATTCACCTTTGGCAAGAGAGGGCAGTATTTTATCCCCATTCCGTACGAGAAACGAGAGATGGATGAGGTGAACCCGTACAGCGTAGCTAAGCGCGACGACGAGCTGACCGGACTAGAGGAGTACCAAGCTAGCAAGAGGTCAGGTCCTTATTCCTTTAACAGCGGGCTGACCTTTGGCAAGAGGGAACCCGAGAAGAGGAACATATTCGGATCTTATGACTTCGGGAAGCGGGCTTACGGCAACAATTTCAGCTTCGGCAAGCGAGGCATGGGAGTGTCCAGTTTTAGCTTTGGCAAACGATCCGGACTTGAGGGTGAACAAATGATGCCGGAAGACAAACGGGCGTTCGGAGACTTTTCCTTCGGCAAGCGCAATAATGGTCTGTCCAGCTTCACATTCGGCAAGCGAGAGGGTGAACGATAGAACACGAGAGGGCGCCATACTGTCTACAATGTGATAATTATAGTATCTTAATTATTTCAAAACCATACTTGATAAGAAATAACTGCTTGCGTTTTGAGTTAAAACATCAGTTCCAAGTATACAAACAAATTTTAAATAACATTGTTTAAAGCACGGATTTTGAATTAAAATGAAACGATAACGCAAAAGTGTGTAAATATAAGCATAGTAAGCTATCAACATCTAGAATTATGGAAGATATTTCAAGATACTAAAACTTGGAAGCTTTAGTTAATTTTAGATCTGGTTGAGATTCAAGTCTTCTTTTCTAGATTTTGTTTCCAGCCAGGGCTTTTACTATCCTTAACGTTTGGGGAAATTGCCAGGGTTGTGGTCACCTTGTTAAGGTCCTAAACAACACATTTTTTGTTAGTAAAAAATTACCCAATTAAGACAATTCATGAGTAAGCGACAAAAACTTAATAATTTAGCATATTTGCTTACGTTAGTTACTACAACAATAATTGAAACTTTCTTAAACACGGTTTTTCTAGTATGCTTTCCTGGTCAGCAATTAACTTGTAGATGTTTTTCAAATACTATGAATTCATATCTACGTAGAAATCTTAAAGATGTTTTCTGTGATTAAGTTTAGAACAACCTTAGCCAACAATCTCCCGGAATCTTACTGCGCATGCTTACTAATCACAATATGAATGCTGCCACCTTGCGACCAAATGAGTCCAACCCGTTTGGACCAGTCAACTCTGAATGTAAATTAGAACCATTACCAATAATTATTCTTACAAAATCAACCATTCTAAAGAAAATATGTTAATGAAGAAAAGTCAAAAGCGATATCTCGTTGCAATTTCTTGCATGGAGTAGTTTTTTCATTCATTATATTGTGTACCTCATACATTAATAATCGTTAAATTTACTTTTAATAACTTATACAAAAACATTGAATTTTAGAGAAATTAATACATTACACTATTGACAAATGGAATTCGTACTTACGAATAGGGACAAGCTCTTTACCAGATAGAATTAACAATAGATGCGATCCTATAATTAATTAAATAATTTAAGGAAAAGTACATACAAGTTTCCCAAACCAATAGAGTTAGGTTGTTTTTATTAGTGTAATTTGGAGGAAAAGGCGGTTTCCAAGGGAATAGTGTCCCTCTGTGAATTTGCTTATAGGAAATTAACATGGGCTGGAGGAGAATATTCAAAAGAGGGTGCTATCAGAAGAAGTTTATACACAGTTCGCTGAATGCAAAGATATCATACCCTGTCGCAGAGGAACCGTGGTTGAGTACGATAAAGTATAACATTTTAATTTAGCCTTTTTTCATAAGGCGTAAGATATTTTCTTCCAAGGTAAAAAAATAAACAGCCCCCTGGTATCCTACCGGTGTCTACAAAGCAGGTGATCAACAGGGTGTACCAGCCAAGCTTCAAACTGTTCCCTTTTGGGTCACTCTTGTGGATTCCATGAGTACATGATAATATGACCAAGGTCAGGGGGATGGCTCAGTGAGCTATTATTCCCAACCGCTTCGATAACTTTATATCATCAGCTCACAGTCAATACAGCTACAGAAATGGGTCTGAAAGAAAACACCAGGTGGACTGAATATCAAAGCGGGCATGCAGTGAACACCAGGTGGGCCTACTGGGGCCGTTTTTACCATGGGAGAAAGATCTCAGGCCTAGTGATTTTGTGTTTGAGTGTTACCGGAAACAATCCACATCTGATTTATTGAAATTTGTTAAATTTCTCGTGTTTCTTTTTTTGGGGAGTGAGGTTTTTTGACTTCAAGAATTGCGATTATAATTGTTTCTGTTGCGGAGACTGAAATTAAACGTAACAAAAACATTTGTTCACAACTTATGTTGAGATTGATCGAGTTGTCGTTGCTTTATTTTGTAGTCAAACCATTGATCAAGTTCAAAGACTTTTAAATATTAATAATCCAAGATTCTGATTTGTAACCCGAGCAGCTGGATTTACTATTAAAGATAATTTCAAGCAATATTGTACGGGATCGGTTGAGCTGGAACAAAATGGTCGCAAATAAGGGAATCAATGTGTGGTGAAGAGGTTTTCAACTAGTGGTTAAATCCCAACGAGGCCGGGTTCTTGATAATTTTACCGAGACGAAGTGTCAACATCCATGATAAAGCAAAACATCGATATGTTTGTACCCTACATCACTAAGCTTGTAAACGAATCCCTCAGTTCCGGTTGTTTCCCCGATAGCCTCAAAGTTTCCTACATCAGGCCACTCATCAAGAAACCAAACCTGGACAAGGAGATATTCCAAAACTACAGACCGGTTGCAAACTTAAAATATCTTGGAAAAGTCATCGAACGAGTAGTTTCATCACGTATTTCTGATCACATTCATACTTTCAACCTGTCCGACGTGTTCCAGTCAGCATACAAGCCTTTCCATGGGACCGAGGCTGCACTAGTCCGTGTGAGCAACGATATTCTCTCTTCTATGGACAATGGTAACCTTACAGCACTAGTCCTGCTAGACTTGAGTGCTGCTTTTGACACTGTCGATCACAACATCCTTCTCTCTCGGCTCCAGAATCACCTTGGCATAGAGGACACAGCCCTAGCATGGTGCAAATCGTATCTCTACAATAGAACTCAGCATGTATGTATTGGCACCGCGATATCCGACCCTGTTGTTTTGAACTACTCTGTGCCACAGGGGTCGGTACTCGGCCCGCAGTGGTTTACGCTATACACTTTACCGATTCGTGACATCATCCTGAAATTTAATCTGAATTACCATGTGTACGCAGACGACACTCAGCTATACATCACGTTTAAATCTTCTCACGAAAACGCCAATGCATCCATTGCAAGACTTGAGAAATGCATCCAAGAGATTCGACGTTGGACACAACAAAACTTCCTGAAGTTAAATGATGATAAGACAGAGTTCCTTCTATTTGGGTCACGTCAACAGTTAACTAAGGTTTCAGTGCCATACATCTCCATCGGTGACGCTCGGATAGCTCCCTCGCTGAATGCTCGGAACTTAGGGGTTATTTTTGATTCATCAATGACACTTCAGCCACACATCAACAACATTGTTCGTTTATCATCATATCACATCAGGAATATAGGTAAGATTCGCAAGTACTTGGACAAAAGTGCCACTGAAAAGGTCATTCACGCATTTGTTACTTCTCGTCTTGACAACGGCAATGCTCTTCTCTACAGTCTTCCTAACAACCAGATTTCCAGACTTCAACGGCTCCAAAATACTGCTGCCCGCATTGTGACACTGTCTAGAAAATCCTGTTCTATCACCCCCATTCTGAAACAACTACAGTGGCTCCCTATCTCTCAACGAATCATCTTCAAGCTGATGCTCATTGTCCACAAAGCTCTAAATGGCAAGGCTCCCCACTATATTTCTGAACTGCTTCAAGATTACACTCCATCAAGGAATCTTCGATCAAGTTCCATGCTTCTCCTCATTGAACCCAAGTCTCGACACTCATGGGGTGACAGGTCTTTTTCTTCAGCCGCGCCACGCATCTGGAACTCTCTACCACTTAATCTTCGATCTTGTCTTTGTACTGCAAAATTCAAGTCTCTTCTCAAAACTTATCTTATGTCACAGGTTTTCAATGACTAATTTTGTTGTGTCTGTTTTTCTTTGTGTTTTGTTTTTGTTTTGTTTTTGGTTTTACTGCGCCTTGAACACCCAGCAGGGTGGATATGTGCGCATTACAAGTCTTATTATTATTATTATTATTATTATTATTAAATTATCAAGAACCAGGCCTCGGCGGGTTTAAACCACTAGTTGAAAACCGATTCGACACACTTTAAATCCCATTCATAAATACCTTTTCGGTCAAAAAACATCAACAATTCTGGTCAAAAAGTAAAATAAATGCAAAAATTATAATTGTTCAATGATTTCTTTCAATACAACACCCCTCCAGCTATGAAATGGTAAAGCCCTCCACCGCCCTTGGGTAAACAACTCCTTATAAGGGAATGCTGTGCGCGTCGCGCGTATCGCGCGACCAATAGGAATGAAGAAACTGTCGTATAAGCACAGGTGCAAGCTCGCGTGCCACGCCCATGTTTCAACACTTTTTACTGGTCATAAACAAAAAGGTTTATACACACCAACGTGACGCGCTCTCCACCAATAGGATCAGCGAAACTGTCTGAGGTATTAATGAATGGTGTTTTTGTTATGTGTAATCTACGGAGTGTCTCGTGAAGCTCTCTGCGTACCTTCATTTCCCCTGTCATTTAAGTAACCTACACATCAGACTTCGTTCAAGCAAATTAACTAAAAGTTATTAAAAGTAAGCAGTCCACTCAATAAAAGTATGACTTTGAAATAAAAATTGTTACAATTTACCGATAATATAATTTAACACCGAGCCAGTTTTGTAGAAAGTCAAATGGTCACATTTCGAAGCTCTCGTGGATCGTGAGTTAAACCAGAAACCTGCTTAAAGGGTATGTCCACAAATATACATTAAACTTACTCAGTTCGAAGATAATGATAGTAGAAAGCTTCCCATGAAATTTTACTTACTGATGTGCTGTAGTTTTTGAGAAATAAGTAAAAGTAATAATTTTCGTCTCAGTTTTAGCATGTCAAAACGTGTTAACCAGTTATGCTATGGTTTTGGTATAATATCATAACTGGTTAAGGGGATTTTACATGCTAAAATAATTTTGGTCTCATGAGACCAAAACTGTTTTGTGACTTGTTTTACTCATTTCTCAAAAACTACACAACCTTAGTTAGTAATATTTGAAGGTAAGCTTTCCACTATCATTATCTTCAAACCCTGTAAGTTTAATGTAAATCTGTGGACATTTTGAAAAAGTACCCGAATCCTTTCAGCATACGCCAGGATCCTTTACTGATGTATAAATTTGACCTCGTGTTCATTTTGAGTGGAGATCGCAGTCACATTCTTTGAAGATATATATAACTACATTACATTCAATACATGCGTAGGTACAGGAAAGGAACACATTATGCCGCTGTATGCAGACTACCGAAATTGCACACAAACATCACCCCGGAGCAATCAAAACAATTCCCTTGATAGGTTAAGACAAGTGGAACAAAAAGGTACCCGTAGAAAATACTGAAATCAAATGCAATTGTCACATTTTACGACTCGAACTGGTTCATTTGCAATCTTTGAGTGAAACGAATGTGTATTATATTCTTTATAGTGAGATAGTACGCTCTCTGGTTAGTAAACTGCTTAACAATGGCTTACACTTCAAAGCAGTCGTTGGGCGTCATAGTTCTTCTTGTTTTTATCATCTTTTACAAACCTGTTCTTGCAAAAAAGAACAAGATACTCATAGCTCAAATGGCAGGATTTTCTAGTCACGCGTTATTCAGTTTGGAACTGGCCAAGACATTATCTGCACGGGGGAATGAGGTTTGGGTTGTCGACAGTGAAGAAACCTATAATTGGCGTATCAAAGGTCAAAACCTCTCAGAGATCCAGTTTGTGCTCTTTCAAAGTACAATTCCTTACTTAGAAGTAAAACAAATTATCAGTCGCTATGTTGCAACACAGCTTGGTAGCAGTTCTGCCAACTCAGTTTTACAGTACCAAGTGGAATCAGAAGACACGGAACTGAACAGAAGATTGCCCGATGGTAGGACACGAGATATCTTCCATTTAGCAAGCTACGACCTCGACGATATGATCAGCAACCCAGAGGTCATAACGAAGCTCAAAGCAGTTGGATTCGACATGATTGTTGGAGATACGGTACCTCTTTATCAAGTATTCCTCAGTCAGGTATTAAACGTGCCTTACATCCAATTCGGACTGACACCGATAGCACCTTCCCAACACGATCGCTTTGCCTACAGCCCTAGTAACGCTGCCTATGTTCCAGAACGCATGAGCTTCCTCACCGATACCATGACCTTTAAAGAGAGAGTTAAAAACACTTTACTTTACTGGATCACAAGCTTCTTTTATGAAAAATACTGTCTGGGTCCAATGGATGATATACTCCAAAAACATAACATTAGGCTTGATGCTAACTTTGGTCAACTCATGTCAGAAGCTCAAATGTGGATCTTCAACTCAGATTTTGTGGTGGATTTCCCTCGACCTATAAACCCACACGTTAAATTTGTTGGTGGAGTGATGTCTGGTCCTGCCAGTCCGCTCGATGAGGTAAGAGATTTTAAATTATCAGCTTTGTTGTGTTGCAATCAACTGATGCCTCGTTTACAAGAGTGTTTACATTGTATAACTTTGCAGACAAAGCCCCTGGTTTGAAAATGTTCCTTACATTATTGGAAATTGCCTGTAACTATTGCCTGTAACTATTGCCTGTAACTATTGCCTGTAACTATTGCCTGTAACTATTGCCTGTAACTATTGCCTGTAACTATTGCCTGTAACTATTGCCTGTAACTATACACGTGTGCCTCAAAAGGTCCGGAAAAATACCAGCTCCGTAAAAATCAGAAACGGAGATCATCATCCACTTTACTGTTCGTATTTGTTCAAGTTAATAATGCAACCGATCCTTTTGACGTATAGTGCGCCCTCTTTGAAACCCCTTTGAAATTGCTTGTACATTTAATGCAGATTCTTGGCTATCGCCTGACCATCTGACGGCACATTTCGAGGCCCGTGAATTACGCCGAAACCTGCCTTTGTGCATACGTCAGAATCCTAACCGATGTACATTTGACCTCGCATTCATTTCAAATGGAGATTCGCTGCCACATCCTACGTAGATGTAGGCCTGTACATATAAAACTACATTACATGCATGTACATGTGCACATGCAATGTACAAGCATCATGTACGCTACAAGCAGGCGACCGAAATTGCAGCTAACAAACATCACCTCGGACCAATCAAAACACAGATATTGAAAGCTTACGTAACTACACGTTTATCCAATTAAATCATTGTATCCAATGAAATCATCGGGTTTGTAAAACCAGTGTCGTCTTAAAGACAGGGTACCAGTCGAATACTTGGCATCATAATTTTCGGTTTTTATGTTCGTCAACAAATCTGTTGTATAAAGTAGTTTCCGGTCATGTCTTTATTCAACTCCCTTTTAGTGGGCCTGTGTGCCTGTTCGGGAAGTCCCTTTTCCCTGATGTCATTTTGTATGTATTTGTGCCATGAAGATAATACAAATTTAAATTAGAAATTTGATTTGCAGAACCGAAATAAAGTTTTTTCTATTAGCCTCCTGAAATAACTTCCTGGGCATTTACCTTGAAGTGTAAAGAAGATATGAAGAAAAAATAGGTACCAGCAGAAAATACGGAAGTGAATATAATTATCACCTTTACGACTCGAACTGGTTCATTTGCAATCTTTAAGTGAAACGAATGTGTAGTTTATTCTTTATAGTGAGATAGTACGCTCTCTGGTTAGTAAACTGCTTAACAATGGCTTACACTTCAAAGCAGTCGTTGGGCGTCATAGTTCTTCTTTTCATCATCTTTTACAAACCTGTTCTTGCAAAAAAGAACAAGATACTCATGGCTAAAATGGGAGGATTTTCTAGTCATGCGTTATTCAGTTTGGAATTGGCCAAGACATTATCTGCACGGGGGAATGAGGTTTGGGTTGTCGACAGTGAAGAAACCTATAAATGGCATATCAAAGATCAAAACCTTTCAGAGATCCAGTTTGTGCTCTTTCAAAGTACAATTCCTTACTTAGAAGCAAAACAAATTATCAGTCGCTATGTTGCAACACAGCTCGGCAGCAGTTCTGCCAACTCAGTTTTACAGTACCAAGTGGAATCAGAAGACACGGAATTGAACAGAAGATTGCCCGATGGTAGGACACGAGATATCTTCCATTTAGCAAGCTACGACCTCGACGATATGATCAGCAACCCAGAGGTCATGACGAAGCTCAAAGCAGTTGGATTCGACATGATTGTTGGAGATACGGTACCTCTTTATCAAGTCACCCTCAGTCAGTTACTCAAAGTACCTTTCATCAACTTCGGTTTACTACCAATGGCTCCATCACAGAACGATCGCTTTGCCTACAGCCCTAGTAACGCTGCCTATGTTCCAGAACGCATGAGCTTCCTCACCGATACCATGACCTTTAAAGAGAGAGTTAAAAACACTTTACTTTACTGGATCACAAGCTTCTTTTACTATAAATACTGTCTGGGTCCAATGGATGATATACTCCAAAAACATAACATAAGGCTTGATGCTAACTTTGGTCAACTCATGTCAGAAGCTCAAATGTGGATCTTTAACTCAGATTTTGTGGTGGATTTCCCTCGACCTATAAACCCACACGTTAAATTTGTTGGGGGAGTGATGTCTGGTCCTGCCAGTCCGCTTGATGAGGTAAGAGATTTTGAGTAATGTTGTGTTACTGTGTTACGGTCAATAAGAGACTTTGGGACGCTAGGTGGCAGCAGACTTACCAGGTAACCACTGTTTACGTAGTTCTGAGCGTGCGCACATGACCGAGAACAATGGATTTTAACTGGTAAGTCTGCTGCCACCAAGCGTCCCAAAAGTCTCCCATTGATGTTTCTTTGTAAAAGTGGTACATGGTAAAACAAAGTCCTGGTTTGAAATAATTGGTTTAAACGCGTGAGAGTTCCACGATGTGTGTCAGAAATCAAGCAATCAAATCACTCGTTTTAACCACTTTAAATATTCCTGGAAGAAAATCTCAAAATAATATCGTAAAAGCAAAAATATTATTTCATCAGTAGCATTTGGAATAAGCTATATTAGTGCGCTAAAAAAAGAAGTTTCAATTGATTTCAAAAAGCTGTTGCACATTATGAACACCAGCTTTGACGAAGCTTTTACTGATTGGTTGTTCTGTGAGAGGGTTCACATTAATCAAGTTTTGCACTATTGGTTTGCTTGCGGTAACACCGTGTTTGTTGTTTGGAAAACTGCCTTACGTTATAAACTGTCCCTATGCCTGTTTTGACAAAAAGAGTACCAGCACATTGTGTAGAAAAAGAAAAAAAAAAATTTTTTTTTAAATGATTGCCATCATCCGCTGTACGATTCTTACTGGTCCCCAAATATCATTAAAGGCAAACCCCACTCGAAAGCGTGGCCTTCAAAACGTTGGCTCACTATTTGGTTTTAATGCAATTATATATTTTTTTAAATATCAGGAAATTAAGTACAGGTCATTGAAAGATTCAGTTGGCCTAAATTAATGTACTATAATGCAAACTCGGAAAACACTTGTATTACAGGTCGTTCAAAGGTAGGCTAGTTTTGAGTGATGTGATTAAAGACACTGGACATTATTGGTAATTGTCAAAGACCAATCGTCTGACTTGGTGTATCTCAACAAATGCATAAAATAACAAACCTGTGAAAATTTGACCTCAATCGGTCATCGCAGTTGCGAGATAATAATGAAACAAAAAACACCATTTAATTGTAACATGACATTGTGTGCTTTCAGATGTTTGATTTCGAGACCTCAAATTACAAATGTGAGGTCTCGAAATCAAATTCGTGGGAAATTACTTCTTTCTCGAGAACTACGTCACTTCAGAGGGTGCAGTTTCTCACAATGTGTTATACCAGCAACCTCTCCCCATTACTCTTGACCAAAAGGTTTTATGCTAATAATTATTTTGAGCAACAACCAATAGTGTCCGTTGCCTTTAAAATAGTATTACAAACGGAAGGGTTTTTATTTACTGGTACCACCTTCCCTCCACTTGCTGCAGCACTTAAGACGTTTACCAGCAGAAGGAGCTTGCAATGTTATTTAATACATAATTTTTACTTGAGAAATGACAAGTCGTTCCTAATGTTACCATTTAGTGTAGTCACACACTATGTGAACTGACTTTGGTGGTAGTGGAGTCATTATAGATAGTGGTTTTGTGTCATAGCCTCCTGCAGTACTGCAGCATTGTCGCCAATGGTCTGGACTGTGTATAGATCCTGGTTGAAGATTGCTGTTCTTTATTGCATCTGATGTAGGAATTGTTTCTTTACAAAAGTTCACGCATAAAAGTTGGACTATTCATCGAAGTGCTGCAATTATTTGGTTTAAAACTTCTCTGGTCTTGCAATGGATCTCAAACAAGGAGTCAAGTTTTGCTGCTTGGTTGTTGCTGTCATTTTACTTATTTGCAAATTGAGTTCTGCAGAAAAACATAAAATACTAGTAGCTGCTACAAGCGGTATTTCAAGTCACCAGATTTTCAACTTGAAACTTGCTACAACATTATCGGCACGAGGGAGTGAGGTCTGGGTTATTGTTGATGAAGACACATACAATTTGCGTATCAAAAGCAAAAACCTGAACGAGCTTAAATTTGTCACATTCAAAAAAACGGTAACTGACCGCGACGGGCAAATCATCGTCGAACGCTATGTTGCCAACCAACTTCGCAGCACTTCTGCCAACTCAGCTTTACAGTACCAACTGGAGGCTGAAGACAGAGAACTCTTTGCAGAATTGCCAGATGGTAGGAAACCAGATGTCTTCTCTTTGACAAGCTTCGTGAACAGTGATATGATCGGTAACAATGACGTCATGGAGCACCTTAGATCCATTGGATTCGACATGATTGTTGGAGATACGGTACCTCTTTATCAAGTATTCCTCAGTCAGGTATTAAACGTGCCTTACATCCAATTCGGACTGACACCGATAGCACCTTCCCAACACGATCGCTTTGCCTACAGCCCTAGTAACGCTGCCTATGTTCCAGAACGCATGAGCTTCCTCACCGATACCATGACCTTTAAAGAGAGAGTTAAAAACACTTTACTTTACTGGATCACAAGCTTCTTTTATGAAAAATACTTTTTGGGTCCACTGGACGACGTGCTTAAGAAGCATAACATTAGGCCTGATGCTAACTTTGGTCAACTCATGTCAGAAGCTCAAATGTGGATCTTTAACTCAGATTTTGTGGTGGATTTCCCCCGACCTTTAAGTCCACATGTTAAATTTGTTGGAGGAGTGTTGTCTGGTCCTGCCAGTCCGCTTGATGAGGTAAGAGATTTTGAGTAATTTTGTGTTACTGTGTTACGGTCAATAAGAGACTTTGGGACGCTAGGTGGCAGCAGACTTATCAGGTAAATTTCCACTGTTTACGTAGTTCTGAGCGTGCGCACATGACCGAGAACAATGGATTTTAACTGGTAAGTCTGCTGCCACCAAGCGTCCCAAAAGTCTCCCATTGATGTTTCTTTGTAAAAGTGGTACATGGTAAAACAAAGTCCTGGTTTGAAAAAATTGGTTTAAACGCGTGAGAGTTCCACGAAGTGTGTCAGAAATCAAGCAATCAAATCACTCGTTTTAACCACTTTAAATATTCCTGGAAAAAAATCTCAAAATAATATCGTAAAGCAAAAACATTATTTCATCAGTAGCATTTGGAATAAGCTATATTAGTGCGCTAAAAAAAGAAGTTTCAATTGATTTCAAAAAGCTGTTGCACATTATGAACACCAGCTTTGACGAAGCTTTTACTGATTGGTTGTTCTGTGAGAGGGTTCACATTAATCAAGTTTTGCACTTTTGGTTTGCGGTAACACCGTGTTTGTTGTTTGGAGAACTGCCTTACGTTATAAACTGCTCACACAAAGTAAGGAAACTCTTTTCAATTCAGTATATTTGTTAATAATTAATACTCTCTTTGTATTGGTATATATCAATGCAAAGCTGAATCGTTCCTCTTTAAAATGATACCACATTTACAATGATTACATGTTGCTGAACTTGGCTACACGAATAACAATGAGGCAAAGTCACAAATCAAATGTGCCAAAATTACCGTTGTCTGTGCTAAATGGTTAATAGGTAATAGTCAATATTTATACTGATCAAGCTTTTCAGAGCCATTAATGGTTAACACAAAGATTTGCACCGGTGAGCTCATCAGACACAATTAACCCTAACCTCTTTAAAAACACCTTGCTTGATGGGTATTTGCAAGACGATATTCTACAGCCGATTGCAGTCCCATTATACTTGCAGACTCTTGGACCAAATGCCATCTTTCAAGATGACAATGCTCGCCCCCATCGACCCCGACTGGTGACTGATTAACTGAAAAATGTATGGGTGCACCGGATGGATTGGCCCGCTAACAGTCCAGACCTGAATCCCATGGAACTGTTCTGCTTTTTACCTGGGCGAAAGGTAGACAATCGGACGAGACTACTACTTTAGCTTGGAGTCGATCAAAATTAACCTTCACTAACGATGAGTGAGTTCTTAAAATGGTCTCAATGTTTTTACTATAGCTTGCTTTAGTCATCGTTAGGAGTTTTTTGTTGTTATTATGATTACTTGTTAATTTTCCATCGATTTAAGATTTCCACACACGGGCGACACAAGATAAAACTAGTTTTGTGATGCAAGGAACTTTTTTTTGGAAAGCGCCCTCATGTGGTCGAAATACGGTCAAATTCCACTGTCTTTATTCGCAAGGATACAGACAGGTATATGTATACACAGGTACGTCGGATTTGACTGTGAATCTTCAGAAACATGAAAGCCATGTGAATTGAATGGGAGGTCAAAGGTGACTAAGGACGTTGGCTTAAGGTGGATCTCTGACGTAATCTCTGACGAGCTTCAAAGTGTAATGCCAGACGTTAAGGCAAGGGTTGGGCTGAATTCTCTGGTGAAACTGTCCCTATGCATGTTTTGACGAAAAGAGTACCAGCACATTTTTTTTTTAAATGATTGCCATCATCCGCTGTACGATTCTTACTGGTCCCCAAATATCATTAAAGGCAAACCCCACTCGAAAGCGTGGGCCTTCAAAACGTTGGCTCACTATTTGGTTTTAATGCAAATATATATTTTTTTAAATATCAGGAAATTAAGTACAGGTCATTGAAAGATTCAGCAGCAATACACCTGGTCGACATTGCCGGAAAAATGCAAGGAAAAACATACAAACTCAAGACTAGGACTTGCATGTACTTGCACGTACGTGTGTTCGATGTTCGATCGAGGCAAAGTCTGTCTCGATTGACGTCACAAGGGGGTGGGCGGCGTCACCTACAAAACAACTTTACCTATTTTTTAACATAAAATCGTTACAAACAATTACTCAACAAATTATTGTATTGCTTATAAACATGTACTCTAATGTTTGAAGAAAAAAAATTGTATTTCCAGATGTCTTTAAAAATTGTTTTTGATTATTTTGCAAACACAGCTGTTATCAATTGGGTTTGAAGAAATGTGAAGGAATTTCCTTATGGGAGACTGTCGATAACTGGCTGCCTGAAATTGACATCGTATGCATTGGCCTTAAAAGATCAAGAACATATAAAAAAAACAAAAAACAGCAGAACAAAAAACACATGAACCTTTATCACCTTTATCACTTTTACGACTGGAACTGGTTCACTTTTGCGACTGGAACTGGTTCACTTTTACGACTCGAACTGGTTCATTTGCAACTATAAATGAAACGTCAGTATATTATTCTTTATAGTGACCGTACGCTCTCTGGTTGGTAAACTGCTTAACAATGGCTTACACTTCAAAGCAGTCGTTGGGCGTCATAGTTCTTCTTGTTTTTATCATCTTTTACAAACCTGTTCTTGCAAAAAAGAACAAGATTCTCATGACTCCATTAAGATTGTTTATTCAAGTCATGCTGTATTCAGTTTGGAACTGGCCAAGGTATTATCTGCACGGGGGAATGAGGTTTGGGTTGTTGAAAATGAGCAAACGTACGATCAGCGAATCAAAAATCAAAACCTTTCAGAAATTCATTTTGTACTCGTTCAAAATAAGATTCCTGTAAGTGTGTTAGAAGTGCTAGTAAAACGCTTTATTGCCAGGAATCTTCGCAGCAGTTCTGCAAATTCAGCTTTACAGTACCAATTGGAAGCTGAAGACACGGAACTCTTTGCAAATTTGACCGATGGTAGAACACTGGAATTCTTCACTGCACCAAGCTTCGACCTCGACGATATAATTAGCAACACCGAGGTCATGACGAAGCTCAAAGCAGTTGGATTCGACATGATTGTTGGAGATATGGTACCTCTTTATCAAGTCGCCCTCAGTCAGTTACTCAAAGTACCTTACATCAACTTCGGTTTACTACTAATGGCTCCATCACAGAACGATCGCTTTGCCTACAACCCTAGTAACGCTGCCTATGTTCCAGAACGCATGAGCTTCCTCACCGATACCATGACCTTGAAGGAGAGAGTTAAAAACACTTTACTTTACTGGATCACAAGCTTCTTTTACTATAAATACTGTCTGGGTCCAATGGATGATATACTCCAAAAACATAACATTAGGCCTGATGCTAACTTTGGTCAACTCATGTCAGAAGCTCAAATGTGGATCTTCAACTCAGATTTTGTGGTGGATTTCCCTCGACCTATAAACCCACATGTTAAATTTGTTGGGGGAGTGATGTCTGGTCCTGCCAGTCCGCTTGATGAGGTAAGAGATTTTGAGTAATGTTGTGTTACTGTGTTACGGTCAATAAGAGACTTTGGGACGCTAGGTGGCAGCAGACTTACCAGGTAACCACTGTTTACGTAGTTCTGAGCGTGCGCACATGACCGAGAACAATGGATTTTAACTGGTAAGTCTGCTGCCACCAAGCGTCCCAAAAGTCTCCCATTGATGTTTCTTTGTAAAAGTGGTACATGGTAAAACAAAGTCCTGGTTTGAAAGAATTGGTTTAAACGCGTGAGAGTTCCACGATGTGTGTCAGAAATCAAGCAATCAAATAACTCGTTTTAACCACTTTAAATATTCCTGGAAGAAAATCTCAAAATAATATCGTAAAAGCAAAAATATTATTTCATCAGTAGCATTTGGAATAAGCTATATTAGTGCGCTAAAAAAAGAAGTTTCAATTGATTTCAAAAAGCTGTTGCACATTATGAACACCAGCTTTGACGAAGCTTTTACTGATTGGTTGTTCTGTGAGAGGGTTCACATTAATCAAGTTTTGCACTATTGGTTTGCGGTAACACCGTGTTTGTTGTTTGGAGAACTGCCTTACGTTATAAACTGTCCCTATGCCTGTTTTGACTAAAAGAGTACCAGCACATTGTGTAGAAAAAAAAAAATTTTTTTTAAATGATTGCCATCATCCGCTGTACGATTCTTACTGGTCCCCAAATATCATTAAAGGCAAACCCCACTCGAAAGCGTGGCCTTCAAAACGTTGGCTCACTATTTGGTTTTAATGCAATTATATATTTTTTTTAAATATCAGGAAATTAAGTACAGGTCATTGAAAGATTCAGCAGCAATACACCTGGTCGACATTGCCGGAAAAAAGCAAGGAAAAACATACAAACTCAAAACTAGGACTTGCATGTACTTGCACGTATGCAAATATATATATTTTTAAATATCAGGAAATTAAGTACAGGTCATTGAAAGATTCAGTTGGCCTAAATTAATGTACTATATGCAAACTCGGAAAACACTTGTATTACAGGTCGTTCAAAGGTAGGCTAGTTTTGAGTGATGTGATTAAAGACACTGGACATTATTGGTAATTGTCAAAGACCAGTCGTCTCACTTGGTGTATCTCAACAAATGCATAAAATAACAAACCTGTGAAAATTTGACCTCAATCGGTCATCGCAGTTGCGAGATAATAATGAAACAAAAAACACCATTTAATTGTAACATGACATTGTGTGCTTTCAGATGCTTGATTTCGAGACCTCAAATTACAAATGTGAGGTCTCGAAATCAAATTCGTGGGAAATTACTTCTTTCTCGAGAACTAAGTCACTTCAGAGGGTGCAGTTTCTCACAATGTGTTATACCAGCAACCTCTCCCCATTACTCTTGACCAAAAGGTTTTATGCTAATAATTATTTTGAGCAACAACCAATAGTGTCCACTGCCTTTAAAATAGTATTACAAACGGAAGGGTTTTTATTTACTGGTACCACCTTCCCTCCACTTGCTGCAGCACTTAAGACGTTTACCTACATAATTTTTACTTGAGAAATGACAAGTCGTTCCTAATGTTACCATTTAGTGTAGTCACACACTATGTGAACTGACTTTGGTGGTAGTGGAGTCATTATAGATAGTGGTTTTGTGTCATAGCCTCCTGCAGTACTGCATCATTGTCGCCAATGGTCTGGACTGTGTATAAATCCTGGTTGAAGATTGCTGTTCTTTATTGCATCTGATGTAGGAATTGTTTCTTTACAAAAGTTCACGCATAAAAGTTTGACTATTCATCGAAGTGCTGCAATTATTTGGTTTAAAACTTCTCTGGTCTTGCAATGGATCTCAAACAAGGAGTCAAGTTTTGCTGCTTGGTTGTTGCTGTCATTTTACTTATTTGCAAATTGAGTTCTGCAGAAAAACATAAAATACTAGTAGCTGCTACAAGCGGTATTTCAAGTCACCAGATTTTCAACTTGAAACTTGCTACAACATTATCGGCACGAGGGAGTGAGGTCTGGGTTATTGTTGATGAAGACACATACAATTTGCGTATCAAAAGCAAAAACCTGAACGAGCTTAAATTTGTCACATTCAAAAAAACGGTAACTGACCGCGACGGGCAAATCATCGTCGAACGCTATGTTGCCAACCAACTTCGCAGCACTTCTGCCAACTCAGCTTTACAGTACCAACTGGAGGCTGAAGACAGAGAACTCTTTGCAGAATTGCCAGATGGTAGGAAACCAGATGTCTTCTCTTTGACAAGCTTCGTGAACAGTGATATGATCGGTAACAATGACGTCATGGAGCACCTTAGATCCATTGGATTCGACATGATTGTTGGAGATACGGTACCTCTTTATCAAGTATTCCTCAGTCAGGTCTTAAACGTGCCTTACATCCAATTCGGACTGACACCGATAGCACCTTCCCAACACGATCGCTTTGCCTACAGCCCTAGTAACGCTGCCTATGTTCCAGAACGCATGAGCTTCCTCACCGATACCATGACCTTTAAAGAGAGAGTTAAAAACACTTTACTTTACTGGATCACAAGCTTCTTTTATGAAAAATACTTTTTGGGTCCACTGGACGACGTGCTTAAGAAGCATAACATTAGGCCTGATGCTAACTTTGGTCAACTCATGTCAGAAGCTCAAATGTGGATCTTTAACTCAGATTTTGTGGTGGATTTCCCCCGACCTTTAAGTCCACATGTTAAATTTGTTGGAGGAGTGTTGTCTGGTCCTGCTAGTCCGCTTGATGAGGTAAGAGTGCTGGGTCGGCCAGATCAGTTAAGTTTGTTTTCCGGCCATCAAAAATAAATGTAGAATGTCTTTCAGATATATTTTATCGTAGGTTTTTAATATCATGATAGTGTCGACTCTCTGAGATAAACTATACTCGGCATGTCGACATCCTGATCGTTGACTTCTCCAGATATTTTATCTCGGGACGATAACAATCTGAATTTTTTTAGCACCTAAAATAAATTAATTGGATGCAGTTATCCCGAAATGTTATATTAACCTGAAAGACGACATTTTGCTTTCAAGATGACGTCATCCTACGTCAGGATGTCGTCATTTTACAATTAAGATGTCCTCATCCCGGAGCAACACCAAAAGTTGAAATGGCCGAGCGGAATAATAGCATCAAATTCCACTTCTGGTCGCAAGGGACAGTGGGTCACAGCACTTGTGTCCTTGAGCAAGACACTTATCCATGATTGCTTCTCTTCACCCAGGGTAATAAATGGGTACCTGCGAGGGTAGAGATTGATATTGTGGTTGAAAAAGCCACTAACGTCATGCGGCAGCTCAGGGCTGTACACCAAATTGAATTGGACAAAAGACCGGAGTACTAAATGTAAAGCTCATTGGGACGAAGTTGTAGAACTAGTTATTAAAGTATTATTATAATAATATCTCTGCATCTGAACGCATCTATGGCACTTCCAGGGCTCCATATTTTATACAAAGAAACTAATTATTGGCAATGTTATATTATTTTGCAGGAGTGGCAGGCCTTTGTTGATAGCTCCGGGGAACACGGTGTTGTTCTCCTAGCCCTGGGTACGTTAGTATCCGAGGGGTTGACAGACGAACAGTCTACAACAATTGCTGCAAGTCTATCTTTACTGCCACAGAAAGTTGTCTGGGGCTACAGCGGTAAAATACCCACGAATGTTGGTAACAACACCAAGATTGTCCGGTGGATACCTCAAAATGATCTACTTGGTAAATCATTTTATATTTTCACCTTACATCACTTGACATTTAGACTCCATTTTTCTAACTGCCGCTTATTTTACTTCCAATGAAAATATATTTCGTGTCTGGACATTTCAACCTCGTTTCTTCTGTCCGTTTTTTGTGTTGTTGTTGTGGTTATTTTTTTTTTCTTTTATATGTCATTGCCATTATCATTCGTGATTACATTACATCTTCATTCGCAGTGAGTAGTGGTAAATGTCATGGCCAAAAACTTGATCTATAAAAGGTACCAAACCTTTCAAGGGATTATACAATGTTTGATAATCACTCTTTTATTATATGAAACATTAAAAGACTTAATGAGGCATCTGGAAGCACACTAATTTATGCAACAAGGATGTTTTTGTTTTCGTCATTATTCTCTTGCAACCTCAATGAGTCCAAATGTTTACATGTCTGTTATTGTATAGAACAAATGAGATTACAGGTTATGACAAGGTGTCCAGTGCTTTCACAGAGGCTTGGCAGAGGAAACTAGTGCATTGACTGATATCCTTTCTTGTTTCTTTTTTCTTTGTTGTTGTTGTTGTTGTTATTGTTTTGGGTTTTTTTGCAGGGTGAGCTTACAAAGTAACAAAGTCTCCACAAAATTTATCATAAAGTTAATCATTTTCAACTTAATAATTCAGCGTTATCATCTACGCCTTGAACACCCAGCAGGGTGGATATGTGCGCAATACAAGTCTTATTATTATTATTTATTATTACTATTTTTACAGGTAGCCCTAAAGTCAGAGCTTTTATTTCCCACGGTGGCCTGAGTAGCATTCACCAGTGTATCTATCATGCCGTACCAATGGTGGGAATCCCAGTCTTTGGTGACCAGAAGGATAACTTCATCCGACTAGATGCGAAGGGAATGTCACTTCACTTGGATCTACGTACAATGACTGATCGCACGCTATATGATGCAATCAATCAAGTCATCTATAATCGAACGTAGGTTATTGTCGGCACCCCCTGAATTTCCAAAGGAACCCCAACATCACCAACACCAAAATAAAACTTCTTTATAGTTTGTAGTTTTACCGATAAACACTGATGTATTTTAGCACTGTATACTCAGTACTTTCCCCGAGTTCTGTGAAAAAAATCACAGGCACGTTGCTGGTGTGGGATTCGAACCCAAGACCTTCGTTAGTATAGAGCATTGTCATACCAACTGGACCACCGAGATTGCCTGGTAGCTAGAGGCAATTAAAATCCTAGCTGTTAGCAGCGGGTACTGCAATCGATTTAATAAATGTTAATTTTGCATCGAGGATAAAAAATATCCATTTTTGTTTTACAACGTAGTCTGTTGATGCATCAATTGAAGGGTTTAAGATTTTTTTCACAGAGAACGCAAAAATCCACAGATTTACAATAAACTTACACGAAATAATGATACTATGATTAGAAAGCTTTCCTTAAAATAACAACTGTTGAGTTGAGATGTCGTGAATAGTGAGTTATATTTGCGGTAACACCATTGTGTGTATGGCTTGCTTTATACTCAACTACCGTGGAGTGACTTTCAGAATTCGGGAGCATTCTTAGTTCTAAAAAGAACTGACCTGCTTTTTAACTATAATACCTTTTTTAATTATGTATTGTACATTTTTTTTTCAGGTTCAAAGAGAACGCTGAGCGTCTGTCTGAGATAGCAAGAGACCGCCCAACAAGTCTATCACCAGCTGAAGAAACTGCCTATTGGATAGAGTACGCCATTAAACACGGCACCGAGCATCTGAAGCCCTATGCTCTGCAGTTATCCTTCATACAGTACTACCTGCTAGATGTGATTGCTTTTCATGTTGTCATTGTGATAGTAATTTGCTGGTTGGTCCGTAGGAAGTGCTCGGCTTCACGCCGTCTCGTTAAATAAAGGTTGCGGCCACGGCAAACGTATTAACCATTCTCTTTTAAATCTAACGACTGGAATGTATTCTAGTGTACGGATCTGGGGTTAAATACCTGCAGATTATTACTAGTTTTATGGATGGAAATTTGCATTGGGGATATAAAGTATTAGTTTTGATTTGATCCATATACACCGATGTGTGTTAGCACTAAATATTCAGCACTTTCCCGAGCTCTGTGGAAAAAAGACAGGCATATTACTCGGTGGGGGTTCGAGCCCACGAACTTTGAAAATCTAGAGCAGTGTCATACCAACTAGACCGGGAGTTCCTAGCTTCAATGATTTAAGTGAATTTCAGACTAAAATGAAAATACCGCTTAAATTTCTTCAACAATCAATTTCCACTATTTAATCTTAATTTTTATTTAAAACACGTAAAATAAGAAGTATAAAGGAGGTGAACTATATTAAGTTGTTTGTTATATTTTACATATTTATAGTTTGGGTATTAGGTATTTTTCTTTTCTATATTCAAGATGGGTGTTTCCACTGTTTGTATTTTTTGTAGCTGCAGCTGATTCAAGGTAAACATTTTCAGAAACAATTCCCTTTTGACGAATGTCTTTTGTTAGAGATAGGAATTTAAACAAATTTTGCAGCATGCCATGTAATATCTAAACTAATGGGACTAAATCAACCAAAGTGTGCCAAAAACCTAAAAGTTTATTTAAAATTATTTAAGGCGAAAATGTATTTTCAGAGATTATTTTTTCTCCGGGGCGCCACCTCTCGGCAGGGGTAAGAGAAGCAATAACTGAATGGGCGCGAACCCCGACATTGTGAGTTATGTAAATAGTGGAAATGTTGTTCAAAATGTTTTCACATATTTTTTCACTAAAATGACTGACCGCAGAATTCATTTTTGTTTTTGCATCAATTTCATGAAAATTTGTAATCTGTTTTCAGTATTCTTCTTGTGACCCAGATGACCGATCGATGTCAAACTTCTTCAGGTCTGTCAGTTTAACACTGCTAGCTCTTTTTTTTGTTGAGCAAAACGAATTCTGTAACGTTCTTTCAACCTTTTATTATTGGTGTGCTAGCACCTTTTCTCTTAATTTGGTGATGATAATTAATATTCGCAGTATGATTTAGTTCCTTTATTGACCTTTAGAAATTAACAGTTAAAAAACTACTGTTACAATGGGAGACTTTTGGGACGCTTGGTGGCAGCAGACTTACCAGGTAAAATCCATTGTTCTCGGTCATGTGCGCACGCTCAGAACTACGTAAACAATGGAAACATACCTGGTAAGTCTGCTGCCATCTCGCGTCCAAAAGTCTCCCATTGTTGTATTGACTATTATTTGGTTGACTCTATTGGAACACGTGAGGGCGCTTTCAATGGTGAACGACAATGAATTGGAGGCTCCACCACGGCTTCGGTTCCAGAATCAAAGCGCCCTCTTTCTAATCAACTAACTCCCAATGTTGATTTCCCACATTTCCCTAGGACACCGGCCCACATTCATTTTATCATCAGCGACGTCATACTAGCCACTCTCTAATTCAATTTATACTATTTGATTTTTTGTGACTTACTTTCTTTGGTTTAATACTGTGGAATAAATCAACCTAAAACGTGAAAGGGAAAACTATAATGACCAGTTAATTTTGTTCTAGTCTTTATTTTTCATTACAAAAACAGGTTCTGAAAAATATTAAAATTGCGAGACTTTTTCTGCCTCTCTTGTGTTTGTTTGTTTTGCGTATTTTTTGTAATCGAGTGAGTAAAATGGGTGACTTTTGGAAGCTAGGTAGCAGCTTACTAACCACAGGTAAATCCATAGTCGGCAATGTGCACATTCTCAGAACTACGTTAACAGTGTCTGCTGCCACCTATCGGAGTGTGACGTCAGATGTACAGCCAAATTGAACCTTTTTTCATTTTTTTTATTTTTTTTTTTAATATCCGTATGTTTTATAACGAGCCTTTTGCCATAGGATACAAAGCGTCAGGTATTTCTACTGCAAGGTGAGTGGGACGAAATTTGAACTATACGAGACCTGCTCCTTATAGCACAATGTAATGGTTTATAAGTTGCTGTGGCGCAATATGCAAGTGTTTTGTGTTCGCAAAACTCTTTTCCAGAACGCATTATGAAATGCAGATGGGGATTCATAAGTTATACAATAAATATATTTTTTGGATTCACAGTATATACAGTATAAATATGACTACTCAGATATTTACAAAAAAAATTATGGTACAATTGCGATTTTATATTATTCAATTAACTGATACAAAGGGTCGCGGTTAATGGGTCTTTTTATTGTGCAACCTGTTGTCCGTTGATGGTCTCTGTTTCCTTTTATAGTTTATGTTACCTACTCTCTTCTGAACTTTTCTTAAAAGCAAAAACAACATATAACAACAATCCTCTAATTGGCTGTGATGCAGAATATTAATGTCTTGCGTGTGTGCTAGATACACTGTTACGCTTTCTTTCTTGCTTTTTTAACGTGAGAATATACCTTCGATAATTACTTTAACAGTTAATGACACTGCAGTTGTTGTAGTCTATAACATTTTGAGAAACGATTATTACTAAGGAAGGAGGTTAAATAGGGAAAGAAACATTCCAATCTGAAAAACGTCTCTGCATGAAACGTTTCTCAGATTTTGTATTCCAATAACGAGTTATTCTTTCTGCGCAGACATAACCGCTCCAGGTTTCCAAAGTAGGCCTACAACCTTTTATATAAATTGTTCACATGTCAACTCGATTTATACAACAAAATAAATGACAATTTGGGAGCTAAACATCTTCACCAGAAATACAGCTGACATGCAAAGGTCACAACGGAGAACAACCTCATGGAACAGCAGAGAACCAACACAACTCTAGAGACCATTATCACGGTGCAGCCATCTTGAATTTCTCCCATTGGTATCAATGTTACCAAACCGAGGCTGGAAGAACAAAATAGTCTGGTTCCTATTTGCAAAACGATTACGAGCATTCGTTATTGTTATTGGGAACATAACCAAGATGGAGGCAACATAATAAAGGTCTATCAAAACAAACAGCCTCAGCAGGAGATGCTATGACAGGAGATTTGGTCCCCCATGTGGCGAACTGTACAAGCTTCTTCCTGCTTCTAGTGATAGCGCCCTCTTTTGAATCTTCTTCCTTCAGCCTAATATATAGGGACAGTATCTCCGGCGGGAAGGTTTCCCTGGGCCACCGGGTTCGAACCAGGGTCGCTTTGGTGAGAGGCGAGCACTTAAAGGCAGAGGACACTATTGGTAATTATTCAAAACAAATATTAGCATAAAACCTTACTTGGTAACGAGTAATGGGGAGAGGTTGATGATATAAATCATAGTGAGAAACGGCTCCCTCTGAAGTTTTCGAGAAAGAAGTAATTTTCCACGAATTTGATTTCGAGACCTCAGATTTAGAATTTGAGGTATCGAAATCAAGCATCTGAAAGCGAACAACTTCGTGTGACAAGGGTGTTCTTTATTTCAATATTATCTCGCAACTTCGACGACCGATTGAGCTCAATTGGTTACAGGTTTGTGATTTTATGCATATGTTAAGATACACCAAGTGAGAAGACTGGTCTTTGACAATATTACCAATAGTGTCCAGTGTCTTTAACGCCATACAAATGTCAACAATAGGATTAAAACAATTGACCGGTTCAAAACATCAAAGTACTACTATCCCTTCACAAAGAGACAGTAGTGTCAACACAAAACAATCTGAAGGTTTGCCTTCACATAATTACGACAAAGCAAAGTGTCACCACAAAATTTTAAACAATCGGACGGTTCAACAAATCAAAGGACGTTTTTTTTTGTCGAAATAAAAAACATTTCACACGCACGGGGTCATGATGCCTCTTTTGTGTACGTCAAACATAATAAAATACTTGAATGGCCTTCTCATATTGCAAAACCCACCAGTGCCTTTTTCAATTAGTACACGGAGTAACCTTCAGCTAAACGCTTGATTGGGCTGTGTATTCAAACAGGTTATGGACCTACACATAAAAGGGAAACAATATCTTTTCTCTATTGGTAGTCTAACAAGGGTTGATTTTGAAAAGTGCATACAAATTAGTTCAAAAACAACGCGTCCGTTTAGTTTATTAAACTTTTATTAACTGGTTCACTTCCTATATGCGACTTCCAGTACGACTTCCTGAGACTTCCTACGTAGAACCTTTTAGCTTTTATGACTAACGTTCACAGCCTTGTACCACCATTAGCCATGTACATATTATTTCAATCACAACTGCCCTTGGGATCTTAGTGAACCACATATCCTGAGGTAACGCGGAATATAAAAATCTTTCATAAATATTTATGCCGTTGTCTTGAATACAATAAGCCCACAACGGTCAATGGTTATAAATGACGTATAAAGGACCATTTACTGGTGTAACAAACTCACGATTTGATTTTTTGTTTTCAGCTTTACAACTGTTGTTACATTATGGAATACAATTAATACAGTTTTTAGACAACAGCAAACAGCGCTTCCAACACAACATGAACACAATTATATGATAAGCCATCAAGTTCTAAATGAACTGTGACTATTATATTATTCGGATTTAGCATAATGGATAACTCCACTTTATATGAAGTAATGGTGTTGTCATTGTTGGCCATTTTGCTAGTAAGAAATTTAAAATGTTGAAATTTAAATTTACATTTATAAAATTTAATCACGTGGCATCCATATCCTCCTAAGTATGACACTGCTCTAACATTGCAAAGGTCGTGGGTTTGAATCCCACCCGAGTCATATGCCTGTGATTGTTTTCACAGAACTCGGGTAAGTACTGAGTATACAGTGCTAACATACAACAGTGTAAACGGGTAAACCCAAAGCTAATATACTCACTGTTATTTGATTAAATTGTATGTTTAATTGTCATTGTCAACATGAATAATAAAATGAACATTGGATCTTAATGTTAAGCTGAAAGGCTGGTGCCGTGACTGGCTTAGTCAAAGGTTACCGCCTTAATTTGAATGAGACGTCTGCCAAGCGTTTAATTATGTAAGATTGAGGTTTTTCTTACACTTTCTCGTTATTATCATTCGTCAGAAAACTAAGCCCTTACCTTAAGGTTTTGAAAAAGCGGCTTTAAAAAAGAACAAAGCTCCCAAAAATGGCGTCACCCGAGTCAAAACTTTTCGCGACTGTTTCTGAAAGCTGTTTTTCTGCAGTTAAAACCTGTTTACTCTGAAGATGAACTCAATTTCATTTTTGATTGAAACCTTTTAAAATAAGTTTCAGGAAAGACTAATTGTTGCCGTTTTCGTTTCAAGCTGGCGTTTGGAGATTGTTTGATAAGCTCAAGATCGATAAACCGTCCATGTTATCCAACCCTAATTAATAATCTATGCCAAGTGTGATGGTTTGGCATCAATGTTATTACAATTATAAGTACCTTCATTATAAAGTCACGAAAACAATATCAGGATAGTTTTAGAATACAACATCCACCTGTTTACACCCAGATATCAGTTTCTTAGCAGCTGAACGGAATACTCGATTGCGGACGTAATACACAATCACGTTAAGCCAGCTGTTCGACAGTGAGGCACACGCTGTTGTTACAGTTATATACCTGGCAGCCTTGGTTAATGTCAGGTTCTCATAAATGACTATGGCGAAGAAAGGCATCCAAGCCAAAGCGTAAGTAAAGGTTATGATTCCGAAAGTTGTCGCTGCTTTGAGCTCAGGAAAGAACTTTCTTATCCTCCCTTGGTCCATGCTTGGACGACCGTCTCTTTGGGGACTGGACCGTTGGGCAGACACCGCCGCCTGAGAGCCAATAAACTTGGCGTGTCTACGGGCGATCATGTAGATTCTAACATACATGAGGATTAGAACTGGAAATGGTGCAAAGACAAACAGAATCACACAAACTGTTCCCATGACGTCTGGATCTCCTGACATGGGGTCGAAGAAACAGGAATGGAGGTACTCATGATAATTAGCAATCCTTCCCGGGAGAAAACAGTTTGATAGTCCGAGGAATAGCCCAAGACCCCATACGCAGAGGACCGCGATACGGGCACGATGGACCGTCACAAACAACGGGTACCTCAGGGGTCGTGAGATGCAAACATACCGCTCAAAGTTGATAAGGAGGAGGGAGAACAACGAGGTAGTTGCACAGATTTGATTACCGGACGCTGATATGGCACAGAATACGTACCCGTAAGGCCAGCCATTGGTGATGACAGTGCCGAGAATCGGCGCGCTGACAAGGGTACCCATGAGGAGATCGGCCGCTGTGAGTGATATAAGTAGGATTCGGGTAACTTCGTTCATGTCCTTTGCGGTCCTTAACACGAGCAGACACAGGCAGTTGCCAGTTAGAATCAAAAGGGTGATGATTGTAAAGGCTATGCCTTCAACAACTCGTTTCCCAATATCCAAGTCTACCTCCCCAGTTGAGGAGTTGGTGTAATTCATGCCGTCAAACACGTCGGTGGTGTTCATCTTGTAACTAACTTGTTAGACCACTCATCCACCCAAGCAGAATTGTTTTTGAAGAATGAATCGACTGCGATGTATACACGACGTATCGTGACTGGTTGCTGCTGCGCAACCACTCTACATGGATGCGTCACTTGCTTAATGGAAAGAACAAAACAGTATTATGCTACTCGTACATCTGCGTTGACATTATTTGAAGCAGATTTGTATTTATTTTTCCAATATTTTAATTTTGGTGGAAGTTAATGGCTGGACATTTGCATCGGAGTTTAAGTATATTGTTGCAAATTCAGAACTTTCCCGAGCTCTGTTGAATAAATCACAGGCATATTAGTCTGTTGGGATTTGTTTTTTTACGTAAGTATGTTGCGTGTAGCCCTATGAAATCACTTGACGTCTCGCGACACGTCTGTAGGATAGAAGGCCGGCCTTTACGACAATGAATGCAACTTCTCATATTATGCGGGCGCCGTCTTAAAGTATACCGAAATACTGGGAAACCGAGTACTGTTTAGAAATAAAATCATGCTGCAAAATGAACACCATGCTGTAGTTTAAATGTAACCCGTGCCTAGTTTGTGTCCGCTCCGGACACTTTTGCATATGCAATCGTGTCCGGGGCTATGCAAAAACCGTCCGGTGGACATGTACGTGTATAATGTGCACGCATAAGCGAGCGTGCATGCACTGAACCTACGTATATTATGCAGCATGAATATTCACGTGTTTATGATTGCAGCGAATACCCAACGGCCGAACATTTCCCATGTCATTCATGACTTGCACTTAGCTTGTAAAATAAATGGCGAACGTGTCCCGTCGACCAAGGTCGTTTAATTTACTGCAAGGACGGTTTTGCACGGGCGGCGGACACAACTGCATATGCAAATGTGTCCCGGCGGACACAATTGCATTATGCAGCAGCGTCCGGGCGGACACGATTGCATATGCAAAACCGCCCGGCGGACATTATTGCACATGCAATAATGTTGTCCGGGTAGTATTGCATAGAGGACATAATTGCAGCCGACACCGGTGTTCTGAAAATCAACATGTGGGTGAATGAGTCAAAGGAGGGCACTATCAGAAGTAGTTTGTACATAGATTGCCGTATGGGGAACATAATCCCTAGTTCACATATTCAGTTAACTGAATATGCGGAATCTGAACTTGCGACCTCTGGATTGATGTGCCAGATCAATGTGTCAGCTCTTGACCTCTGGATTGATGTGCCAGATCAATGTGTCAGCTCTTGACCTCTGGATTGATGTTCCAGATCAATGTGTCAGCTCTTGCTGCAACCAGGGACCAATTTCATAGAGCTGCTAAGCACAAACATTTGCTTAGCATGAAATTTCTTCCTTGAAAAAAAACATGATACCCAACAAATGTCCATTTGATGCATACAAAATTATTGCCTGAACTGATATTCAGCTGTTGTTTGCTTATCCTGAAAATCACGTGGAAATTTTGTTAGAAATCCTTTTTTTATGAAGGCCAAAATGTCATGCTAAGCAAATTTTTGTGCTTAGCAGCTCTATGACATTGGGACCAGAGCTGCTTTCCAGCCAAGTCATGACACCTGGATGCAAATGCCTTTTTCTTATGTTAAGTATCCGCATCGTTCACAAAAACAAATATACGATCAATATTTGTTAGCCTCGCGGAAGATTCCAACACATAGGCTTACCAGCACATTGAAGAAACGTAATCAAGGTCCAATGATTATTTAGGTCCTTCAAAATGCTGCATTTTTATTGTTATGAGTGAAGGGTGAAGTGGTTGACCTCCATCATTAAATTACACAGTGTTTTTATGATGCAACACAAAATTGTACCCTTTTAAAAATCCACATTTTTGGCGAACAATGTCCGAACTGGCGGCTACGGATACAGAGCTGCAGCCTGGTCACCATGCGTCTTTTTTTTCAGCTGCGCCACGCATCTGGAACACTCTACAAGTTTATCTTAGATCTTGTCTTTATACCACAAAATTCAAATCGCTTCTCAAAGCTCGATGGAGGTAGAACTCGATTCGATCAGTCCAACAGTGTTGAATAGATCCATAACATGTCGAGGTCTTAAACAAATTCAGATTAAAATTTCTCAATGCTTTAGTTTTATTTGTTTATTTATATGCAAGTTTGCCCCAAACAAGGCCCGCCTGGGGTAAGGGGCTACGAGAAGGGCTAAATGGTTATATGAACATAACTCAGGAGAGCTGGAGGCAGGAATTGAAACAGTCAAGATTGTAAGATGGGGGAAACATCCACCATGCACAAGGAGTTCCAAAGCGATAAAAGCTGTTGGAATGCCTCTTTGTTCTACATCTACATCTATTAATGGTTGATCCCCTTTAAGGACTGACCAATCATGCAGGCCAACAAATGACAACCCCATGGTGTAAACACTTACAATTGTTGCTGGTCGTTAAATAGGAATTAAAATGGATACAAGTCCTTGAACTAACAAGAACGTAGGTGTGGAACCTGAAATTGTTTACATATAAAGAACAAAAATAGGAAACTATTGTCATGACACACAAGTTGCACACCCTTGACCGTTCAAATACGTATTCATATGAACCGCATACGTCAACATAAATAATTGACAGGTTATACTTTGACCAACCGAGTTTGATGACGGTTTATCTCAAATACATGGTCCAAAATTGTCACCGTGGTCCTGTGGTAGCACTTGCAATCACAGGGTTGTGAGTTTGAATTCACAATGACTAGAATAAGTATTGTCGTATTACTTAATCACAATTTCTTGATTTGTGCAATTCATATTAAACCAATATTTGGTGGAGAGGAATTGGCTGGATCCAGGATTTCCCAAACGAATGGGGGTTACTTTGTAAGGGGGTGACTTTGTAAGGGGGTGACTTTATACGTGGCGACTCTGTAAGGGTTGACTTTGGAAGGGGTGACTTTGAACCTGGCTACTCTGTAAGGGGTGACTTTGTTCGGGGTGACTTTGTAAGGGGGTGACTTTGTAAGGGGGTGACTTTGTAACGGGGGTGACTTTATTCTTGGCGACTCTGTAAGGGTTGACTTTGTAGGGGGGTGACTACAATGTCGCCCCTAGCAAAGTCGCCCACTAACAAAGTCGCCCTCAGTCAGAGAAAGAGTGCTTTGTACATGTATAGTCTATAAATGTATTAACTGCAATGTACATTTCTCTCTGAAAATGTACATAACCAATTTTATTTGATGACGCCATGTTTCTTATTTCTATCAATAAAGCTCTCGCTGACACACCACGCACAAAAACAACACTCGAAGTCCCCTAAACAAGTTTTATTTCATCTATGGCCTGCCTTTAAGACGCGTGTGAGCACTACGCGTAAATCTTTTCAGAGCCACATTTACTGATTGCAACCTCGTCCTCAAGGTAATTAATTGTTAAACTCAAGGATGTAAAGTTCAGTGGGTTGATCTTCTTAACCACGCCTACTATACTCAGTCCGAAATCATCACACTTTATATTGGTCTATGTGCACTCGATGGTGTTACATGATAGAGTCATTTAATTTATTAGTAAATTTGAGGCGCAAGGTCGTTGCGTATAAAAGAAAAAAAGGAAAATATATTTCAAAATCACTCGGAGAGACAAAAATAACTCATGAATAACTCATAATTATTATATACGTATGGATAAAACTCATAAGTATAAATTATTTATGTCATAAATGGGACCAATTGGATATTGATTGTGATTTCTGATAATTCATAAATGACTTTGGGCGACATCACGTTTGCCCTCCCAAATACTAGCCAATGCAGAATCAACCATGCCGTGAGTGTATATAACAGGCATATATACTATATACATTCCTTTATGCATTTCTTCGCGATGAGCTTGGTCAACTAGCCCGATATTGCGATGAGCTTGGTCAACTAGCCCGATATTGCGATGAGCTTGGTCAACTATAGCCCGATATTGCGATGAGCTTGGTCAACTAGCCCGATATTGCGATGAGCTTGGTCAGCTAGCCCGATATTGCGATGAGCTTGGTCAGCTAGCCCGATATTGCGATGAGCTTGGTCAACTAGCCCGATATTGCGATGAGCTTGGTCAACTAGCCCGAAATTGCGATGAGCTTGGTCAACTAGCCCGATATTGCGATGAGCTTGGTCAACTAGCCCGATATTGCGATGAGCTTGGTCAACTAGCCCGAAATTGCGATGAGCTTGGTCAACTAGCCCGATATTGCGATGAGCTTGGTCAACTAGCCCGATATTGCGATGAGCTTGGTCAACTAGCCCGATATTGCGATGAGCTTGGTCAACTAGCCCGATATTGGGCAGCAGAAGGTAGGCCTACCCCCAAATATTCCCGTACTTTAGCTCACTATTTTCCTTATACATACTTCAAGAAGAGTCTTTCTCGAAGTACTGACGGCTAAAAATTCATGAACCTGTATATATATTGAGCATGTGTGGCCCTGGATTTAAGTGTAACATAAAAGCAGTTAAGTGGGTAGGAAAAGCACTCAGAAATAGCATGGCAAGGGGGTGGGTAAATCATGAATAAAGGGAAAAGGGGGAAAGTGGAGTGAGGGGGCTGTCGACCATAAGAAGTTGGAAACACAAAGGACAATATCAAAGATGTGAAGAGTGAGGAAAAGTAGCTAAAGAGATGTCGTACTGGTGTATCCAGCATGTGGGTGTTGACTGTGGATCTGTGGCCGGTAAAACGCCTCTTGGGTGTACTTCTTGTAAGAAAGTACTCCCCCCCCCCTCCTTAAAATCCTCTCAAGAATTCCTGAAACATAATGGGAGTTCGAGGTATTTATATACATCAGATCTGATTTGTTCTTCAGAACATATGAAGCAGTTCAACGTTTAAAAATCATAATTTAGGGTGGATGGATGTGTCAAAACCATTTCGAATAAGTTATTTTTAACATTGGATATTCTGAATGGCCCCTTAAATGAAAACATGTTTCAAGGAGGGAAACCCAAGATTTGACTAATAAGCCAATCGTTCCAGGAAGTATATGAAGGTTGATGTCTTCATATCTTCGCACTGTCTTGATGGATTAGCAAGGTGTTTCATCCATGAGTTTTCATTCTGGGTCATCACGGAACAAGGCTTGAGCAGTTGACAAGGTAGGGTCATAGATTGGTGTTCTGTCAACGAAATGCTGGTTGATAATGCATGCACATTAAAGGCATTAGTAATCCATTGGCTTTTGTTTTAATTCTAAACGAATTTAGATGTATAATAAAACTAACCTGTGAACATTTGATTTCAACAATTTCATTCCAACAGGTGGTATCGTTTTTGAGATATCTCCGAAAATCATGAGCCAACCCATACAGGAAGTGAACCCATACTTTGAATATTTGTTTATTTAATTTTTACTTATTTATTTGAAGATCTTTATACAGGATTCAAAAATCAGCACAACAGCTGAATACATTACGGCACTTTGTAATAAAACAAGGAAAAAGGAAACATTACATAAACGAATAAATTCAAACAGTCAGGATACACAATCTGAGAAACGTTAGTGACAGTAACGCTTCTCCAATTTAAATTTAAGGGGATTATTTTACATAACCACAGAACGTCGAAGTGAAATTGCTCTTATACCAGTTGTTTTTGCAAAAAATGCCAAAACCTGTGTGGTAAAATGGTTGTTGGAAGATGTTGTTGGGAAAAGTGGTATTTAAAAAAAAAACAAGTTTTTACTTTCAACAGCTGCAGTGCTCCTCAGCAACTACATGGTCATTAAGTTTTAGAGTATTCACCAATCTATGGACTCTACCTTTACGAAATTGACAAGACCCAAAATCCTCTGAATATCACGGGTTCACAAATGGAATATTAATCCAATGAAACACAGCGTTGAGCCAGGCCATTAAAGGATAAAGACTTCATACGAGATATTGTATTGTAGTTATTCAATTAGTGTCTTGCACAGCGTTTTCTGATAAGCTAAGCCGGTTAGATTCGAGGTCGAAAGATAATGGGTTTTCTCACCTTAACATAGAAATACTTCCCTTGGTTATATTCAGAACTATAAAGTACTCTCCCGAATTCTGAAATCCGCTCGCGGCAGAATAATAAAGTAAAAGCAAGACAAGTTCTCGAAAAAAATAGCACACAGCTAAGACAATTACTGACTTATGTAACTATATTCAAGACTCGAATTTTGTTTTGCGGTGTCCAACAAGACGGCAGGACTTCAAAGTAGGACTTCAAAGTAGCTCAACATATTTACTGGGCCAAAGTTGTTTTTACAGCCTCAGAATTTAACATGACAATAAAAATGCCTGTTTTAAAAAAAAACCGGGGGATTTTGCATCATTGTTTTTGTCAAATGTATACTCGTGTCCTTGGCATTCGTTTGTAATAGACCTTCAGAATACACGCAGATCGTGCCATCTCACCGCTCTACAGCCAAATGTACACTCTTTATTTTGATTAAAAAGGGAACACAATATTGGCGAGGTCTGTTTTTGGCATCATGCTGAGTATAGGCTTTCGCTCTGTTGATAACAAACATAAGTTATTTGTATATGGTGGATGTTTTTCATGGAAACGCATACACTAGAAATGTCTGCATGAAATAAATAATTAATTCTAGTGGGGTCTACGCAAAAACCCCGAATGGTGGATACGGCTATGGACTGTTGCTAAGGGTGTTGCTATGGACATACCACAACACATGATAACGCGGTAAGCCAGTCGTAGCCGTAGCTAGATGTAGCCATCAATTCGAATACGCCTTGAATTGCAAACAGATTTCAGTAGCCAGTTTTTTACACAGTAGCCTACCTATAAGAAATTAATGTATTTTTATATCACGGGACATATTTTTATTTATTCGATCCTATCTCAATGAAACTGTCAGCTTGACGTTTATTATGGGAGCTTCGGTGAGTTCCCTGGGGAACTTCGGTGAGTTCCCTGGTTGATGGGAAATTGGGAAGATCATTAACTTAAAAAAAACAATGTGTATTTCATAAACGATCGAGAAGATTTGCATTATTGTGTCAAAAGCCCGAAGCAAGTTTTATTGCGTTACAATAGACCTTTATCATGGTGTGGCCATTTTTAATTTATTCTCCAACTACTTGTAACCCAACTGAGACTGGACAAAATAATAGTCTGGTGCCATGTTTGCGCAATGAATGTTGGTATTCATTATAAGTATTGGAACCAGGGAACATGCAAGACCGAGATTGTGACCGCGTGATAAAGGTCTATTGGAAGGGGCAGCGTTTCCAAACTATTGCGTCACCAATGTGCTTTGCAGTTGCTTTCGCAGGAACCATGAACAGGCTTTTTTATGATGATGTATGTGGCAGGAGGAAAATGGGCTACCAAGACACCATCACCTTAGACACGAATCTCAATCTAATCGGGACCCTACAACTCATGAGAAATAAAGCAACCTGGTACCATTTCATCAAAGCTGCTTCTACTATTCCGTCCAAGGACGTAGGGTGATGATGTGATATCTTCGTAACATGACTTTATGTACCCTTTTAGTTGTGTCCTCGGAATGTGTGTTTCAATTAATATAATTGAATATAACACTATGAATATAGGTTTTCTCGGTCAATTTCGGAAAAAGAGCAGCCAATTTAACCACCAACCTATTCTATTTCGCGCGAAATCGAATGCTACTGAAAATGGTCATTCGATTTCGTTTTATGGTTAGTAATGTAATGTTGCGTCATTCGATTTTACAAAATAGTATTTCAATTTAAAATTCATCAACGCAGCATTCAAATTCGCAGACGCTTCTTGAGGCGGGTGTGTCACGAAAAAGAATGACGATACGCTAAATTGAACAGAGTGCTAAAGGAATTTGACTCGACTCTAAACGAATATGAATGGCCGAATTCTGAATTTGAAACGCAGTAACAACTGGAGAGGCAAAACAGCTTTAATTCGAACGCATGAAAATGAAATTGACTGCTCATTTGCCGCATTTGACCGAGAAAACCTATACTATAATTATCAATGCTGTCATTTTCCATTACAACGGTGACGTCAAATTGAGAGCACTGCCAGGGAAAATCATATTTTACAAGAACACGTCGACAATTCGTTCGTCGACAAATCAGAAAAGCAAGATAACACTTAAACTGAATCATCGGTTGAACTTTCCAACTCGCTTAATAATTCAATCAGTTTATATGAAATTGCACAATTTGAGCTCATAATATCCCTCATAAACTAGAAGGGAACCTTCATGTTGCCACAAGGACTCCATCCATCATTGATTACCATTGACCATTAATATTCTCTGCTGCATCTTCGCTACAAGGATGCACTTGGATTTGTTCCTTGAGAGATCAACAAGATGTATTCACCATGGTAGTACTAATATAAGAAGAAACTATAAATAAATAGTAAACTTATGGGTATACAATCATTTGTTATAAATCTCTTTTGTGTGAGAGTTTGCTCTAAAAAGTGCCAGTGTGGTCTCACGGCAATGTTACAAACGCAGTAAGGAATAACATTTATAATTTTCGTTTTATTTCATTTCATTTATGAATTTATTTTTATTGGTTAATTATAGTTGTGAAGCCTAAGACTCTCAAAAAGTAAACTTAATCACATACTAATCAAGAACCCATTCATTGCGTCTTTCCTGTGATCCGACCTCCTTCTATCGGCAGCCATCTTAGAGTCCTTAAACTAAAACGCATCGCGAAGACAAATTCCTTTATTGTTGTCTTAATTACCCATTAGTGAACAATAATCAGTCATTATTCAAGGGCTCCGTTTTGCAAATTAGCCGACAACATGTCATGGCTTAGTTGGGTCAGTTTGCATCATCGATCATGCAGAATTAATGTACAACTCGAAGAAGTGTCTTGGGAGTCCAAGAAGGGGGCCATTGAAATAATTAAACCTCGCTCCGTATAAAAAGAAAATGCTCCCATGTCTCGCAAAAAATTACTCTTTGGTTTTGCATAAATGGATATAGGTCATATTATACACTACAGACTAACCGGTCAAACTCAAAATTTACACGAATTCCGGCTCCCATGGTAGGGGGCTCACTCATTGGACCCGCAGTCTGGTCAAAGAAATGAGATATTGAGTGGGAGCGTGCGTCAAATTGACCCATTTCCCGGTCATGTGACCCAGATTCACCGTCATCTTGATCTAGAAATGGTTCCGGCCACACTGAACACTGATCCGGGCTGATTCTAGTTCTGGACCCGGAACCTGGTCAAAGCAAATGAGAGATTGACTGGGATACAGCGTCAATTATTAGTGATAGAGATTGTTCGTCATCTTGATCTAGAAATGGTTCAGATCACACGGGACACTGATCCGGGTCGATTTTATTTCTGGAATGTTTGTAGTATAACAGGCTTAATGGTGAGACTTCGCCCCATTATTGTTAATCAACTTTGCATATAATAACTAGTTGAGCCATTCTATATCTGGAATGTTTAGGCTTACTATGTTGGACTTTTCGTTACATAATCTGAAACTACTCTGCATAATTAAGTGATCCATTCTATTTCTTGAATGTTTACACTATGTTGGACTTATTCGTTACATTATTGTAATCTGAAACCACTTTGCATAATTAAGTGAGCCATTCGTCACAAAGTCATTAATATAACGTAATCTGTTTATGGCCGTTGAGTAGCGTGCAAATGGCAACGTCGGTTGGGCTATTAGTTACTCTAATTGATATTCATGGCTCAAGCGTCATGTTAAAATGATAAAATACGATTGTAGAACATGCATGAGTTTACATAGTTAAGCCATTCATCACAATGTCAATAGAACATAAGCCTTCAACGAGCAGTGTATGCACAGTAACATCGCTAAGTAATTAAATAGCTCGCCTAAAGGCAACGTTTGTCTTCCTTGCGACACTCAATATCAAAATAATGTCAGATTGTAGATCATGCATGAATTTACATCACTAATTAGCAAGTAATGTGAATTCTAAAATACAGATTGTCGAGCATTTTTTATGCAACCTCGAGAGTGACAAATTAATTTGGCCTCCATTATATAGGGGCCATGACAACTAATCCTACTTGATTATTTACTGCCAATTATTGGATTTGAATAATTTCTGATATAATCATCAGAAATTATTCAAATCCAAGAGAGAGCAGGCATGAGAGAAACAGCTACATGAAGTATACAAGATCAGGGGCAAATCCAAGAGAGAGCAGGCATGAGAGAAACAGCTACATGAAGTATACAAGATCAGGGGCAAATCCAAGAGAGAGCAGGCATGAGAGAAACAGCTACATGAAGTATACAAGATCAGGGGCAAATCCAAGAGAGAGCAGGCATGAGAGAAACAGCTACATGAAGTATACAAGATCAGGGGCAAATCCAAGAGAGAGCAGGCATGAGAGAAACAGCTACATGAAGTATACAAGATCAGGGGCAAATTTCATAAAGCTACTTTGAAGCAGATATTTTGCAACAAATTCCTACTGAATAAGCATGATACCAGGCGGGAATAATACACGTGACATGGTATTTTGGCTCTTAATTAATAGCCGCATTCTTTCAGTGTGCCTACTTAATACATCGTCTGCTCATTTGAAGCTTCTTGTAGATGGGGTTTATTGCTCAAGACTAGTCTTCAAAGTATTTGCATAGCCAGTAAAACATTAACATTTGTATTCTTTATTTATTTTTTCCCCGTTTCCTAGTACATACACATAATATAATATAACTACATTTGGTCATTATGAATATAACATTTCAATTAATGACCCCCCCCCCCCCCCCCCTTCCCACAGAGCATGTATCGATACAAACACACGGTATGATTTTGCTTGCTGGCTTGATTTGAATGTAGCCACTTATAATTGACAACTTAGGTCAGGCATTTCAATGTTGTTAGTTTCACATGAAGCGATATTTAATTAAAAATTGACATTTAATTTTGATGGACACACGGGAAAAACTTTATTGGAGTAATATCTACGTTAGGGCGCCATCATTTTTTTACTTGAAGTTAAACATCACAGAGTATATTAAGAAAAGATCAACAAAACAACCATCAGAAAAGAAAAGAAACTGGTCGCTATACTTTACTCATTCACAAAATTAACTTCCCCTATAGATGGGCAAAACAAAAATTATATCACGAAAATGGCCTTAACCTCAAGGGAAACTAATTAAACTCTAACAGTTTCCATAATCTGGTGGTTGAACAAAGGACAATATTTACTAGAGCGGAACTGTTGAACTTGGCGGGCCACGATTAGCCTGAACGTCTGACGTCATTCTTCGAGGCTCGTGAATTTGCGGATAATATCTAGGTGGCCACGATTAATGTGCTGATGTTGGCGATTATGATGGCGCCCTCTCTGTTGAATCCCTGTTGTCAGTCCCCCTATATTTTTGTCAATGTACAAAATGTACGCCGTGACAGAATTGTGTATGTACTTTTATTTTACGTTTCAATACGCCCCGTTATCTTTTGGTTTACAAAATCTTTTCGGGTTTGTGTACAAGTAAGTCTATCAGAGTCTTGGTTAGCCCTTGCGGCTTTACACTTTCGTATCACGTTAAGTATCTGTGTGCAGCACAGAGTCCCATATAGGGCTAAGTCTTGGTTATCTAAAATCGTAAACAACATTATGATTATGACAACAGCCGTCCGATTACAAGTTTTCTACTCCATCGAAACAAGTTTCACTGAATTCAAAGAACGATCGGCAACACTGCATCATTAGCAACGACCAATATGCAGATCGGGACAATGGAATAATGGTCCAACACGGAAGTTTTATATACAACATCAACAATTGTTAGGGGAACTTCCCGTAGGCCTTATATCAAATGGAGGAAAACCTACTGTAATTGGGATAAAATGAGGTTCAGAGTCTTTGCTTACCGTTCACCATCTTCAATTTTTTCTCTTGCAGTCTTCAAAAACCCATCACATATTCCACAGATAAAAGTTCAACAAACTCAAAGTCGAGAAACCGAGCACTGAGTTCTTAGCCGAGTTGCACTCAGTAGTCAGCAACATTCCCCCCGTCGACTTCGCCAGCAATTCCAGTCGACTTTGCAGCAGGAGTCCCCCGTCGACTACACCCGCAATTATTCCGACAGTCGACTTTTGGCCGACTTAACCAGCTAATCCCCCGTCGACTTTTCGCCTTCTTGAGCAAACACCACAATGTTTGAGGACTTGAGTTTACATTAACATGAGCTTTCAAGTTATTTCCAACTATTTTGTCTGCATATATACATTTAAATCAAACTTGTAGTCCACCGTCCGTTATTCGTTCGGTCAACTCCGGGGAACTCGCGAGGTGGCCCACATGGCTCGACAGTGAAATAACTCATTTTGAAGGCATTTTATGCAGGAAAGTATAGTCCGTGCGAAGGCTTCAAACCTCCCGGTTGTTGAGAAGGCATCTTCCAAGATGCAGCGCAATGCATGTCACTTGTCCAGCCACGTGTCCTGTGCCCAGTGACACAATGTCGTTGAACAACAAATGTCTTATCATTTGCAACTACATGAACTAGGTGCGCACTCAGTTATTAATTCTACAAAATCTAAATCAGATGAATTAGGGTCAAACTTTTGAAACATTTTGCTCATAAGTTCCTCAAAACGCGACGTCCAAGTCCAGGTTCACATCCCTCCATGCGCACACGGTGTCCCAGGTCCCGGAGGAAGAAAATGGTGGTAGAACATTTCTACATCCATCCAGGGTCCGAGGCATTCATGCCCGTCCGTCAGGTACTACATAACATGCTGTGCATTTTAGCACTAAAAATAGCATTCGACAAAAAGAGCAAGAAAAACACTTCATTTGCATATCAACGCACAACATACCTAATCAGTATTACAAAAACTTCAAAACAAAAACACCTGTTGAAACCTCATGGCGCAGAAAGAATTTGGACGAAGGCACTTGCAGATAGGGGTACAAGTAAAGCAATATCTGCTTTACAACTGAGGGGTAAATTTTCATTCGTTTAAATATTTGCTGTTTGAAAAAAAAAACTACTCATCTGTATCGTCTGTTACCTATAATTTTGGGTGTTGAACAGAATTTTTTTAATTTTTTTTTTACAACATTTGGAAATAGTTGTTAGATTGTTGACCCCCCTGTACTGCATGGTTTTTCCTGAATACACAGCTACAACCTTGTTTCCATGACTGTACGACTTCGATCACATTTGCACGCGGTATTTACGAAGGTGGACGATACTAGACTGTATTGTAAAAAACGAGGTTGGCTACGTGATAAACATGACATGTGTGTGTAGTCGGCCTGCGTTGATTATTTCTTCTGCTAAAAAGAATCTACATTACCTTCGTTTTTAAAAGTAAGTGGTAATCTTTGTTTATCGATGATTTAATTTAATATTAAGAACAATTCCATCCTGTTGCTGATGAGAAATTGTTGACGAGACATTTGAAAATTTAAGTTTAACCACAACAATAATATCCAATCCAATGCATTTTTCCTGGCACCGCTGGGGGCGCTGGCACTGATCCCCTATATAGTATACTCAGGTTACAGCTGATTCACTGATCATCTTCCATGTGCACGGTTTAACTCGCCCCCAACCAAAGTCGCCCCATCAGCAAAGTCGCCCCGTACTCCTACACCTCGGTTCCCAGCCAGAGTCCCAGACCTAGCAAAGTCGCCCCTGACAAAGTCGTCCCATAAATAAGAAGAGTCACCCCATATATATATTAGCAAAGTCGCCCAATTAGCAAAGTTGCCCCCTGACAATGCCGCCCCGTTCTCCTACACCTCTGAACTAGCAAAGTCGCTCCCTGACAAAGTCGCCCCCATCCAGGCAAACTCGCCCCTACCTTAGTTAGCAAAGTCGCCCCAGCCCAGATGTTATTTTAGTGATTAACAATTAGTGTTCGAAGGTTCTGCGTTTGGCATAATGTAGAGCTAGCCATTCGATGGCCCGCGGAAAAATGGGGTTCATCATCAGTCACAGCACATTCTGTATTTCTTATATTATTTGTTGACACTACTCGGAAAGTACAGCACTGCTGCTGTAGGCTGTTTAAAGTTGGGCAATACTGACTTGCACAAGATTTATTTCCCCCAAAACTGATTATCACTTACTACAGAAATCTAACATACTCTACTACTACTAGTCTACTCAACAAAAGTCAATGTCTATAATATGTTGCCCTAAACTTCGCAGTCGAAGGTTTTCAAAATTATTGACAATTTCAGATGAACTCTCAAAGTCCATCGCCCAAAAGGCAGAAATTCTCCCATGGTAATAATGCCAACGGCATGGACCAATCAGAGAAGCTGTACCAGCATCGATGTAGCCTTCCTATCTACACAGCAAGGAGTAAACTGATGAGGGAACTGCGAAAGAATACAAGCTCCATTGTGATTGGTGAAACAGGAAGTGGGAAGACCACTCAAATTCCACAGGTAAACATTTTAAGGCGACATAAAAGTTGTAAAAGTCAGTTGTTTGTTTGTCTGTTTAGATGATCTTCCCTTCGAGGGAATATAAACATCAAGCTGGCAATAGTAGAGCATAATCCTTTTCACCATTTTACGAAGCAATATGGGTTAAGTGCCTAGCTCAAGGGCACAAGTGTCAGAAAAGGGATTCGTACCCACACTCTAAGCTTGGGCTAGATGAACTAGACCACTCAGCCATGACAGGCCAAGACATTTCCTTTTTCCAGGATGTGTATTAATTAAGAGACTGTTTTTTGCCGATTTTTTTTAACTGCTTTTGTGTTTTTATTTCAGTATTTACTTGAAGCTGGCGTTTGTAAAGGTGGCATGATTGCTTGCACTCAGGTGAGAAACGGAGTTTTATTTGAATTGTGTCCTCCATGTAATAGTGTCAGCCAGAGGGACGGATGGGTGTCTTTTTGACACCCTCTTTTAAGTTTGGAAAACCCTGATTTTAATTTGTACATCCTGTGGTATCTGTCAGTAATACATGTAAATGCATTGTAAGTGCAGTTTTTTTTATTTCCAGCAAATTTGGACACGGTTTAACCAAATATGGTCAAAACCTAGGTCGTACAAGTACAGAAATTTGTGTAATGTATTGTGATATTTTTGGTGGAAATGTTTTCGAAAACAACCTTCAAATATTCTGACATACACGTATGTTTTAGAAAAAAAAAATCATTTTTAAAATTCCTTTCTGGTTTTTCAAATGTTTACAGCCCCGTCGTGTTGCAGCCATCTCCATAGCAAATCGTGTGTCATCAGAAATGGGTGTTAACATCGGAGAAAAGGTAAATTTTAGTTTAAACAATCTTGTCCAGACCAGGCCTTTCTCTTAAAGGCTTTCTAAGAAAGTAAACCATCAGGCTAGTAAACCTTGCACTTTACTTGTTTTAAGGGAGTTTATTGTAGCCCAGATTTTAAACATTTACCGTCATCTATTATCGTTCTGATGTATTAATGGTAGTTTAACAGTCAAATGAAATTTCTTTCACACACTCTGACTCAATTCTTTTTTATTCACATGTGAAAAAGGAAGAAATAATATGAGCATTATATATGAGCATTATAAACAAGTAGGTTGTACAGTTTTTAGCACCCCTTTAAGTTGGGTAGTAGTGCTTTTAACCCAAAGCAGTTCTTACTGGACAACGATAAATAACCTTTAAATAATTTCTAAATTTTGAAATAAGAAATGAAACAATACTTTATTTATTACAGGTCGGCTACTGTGTACGTTTTGATGACACTACTTCCCCAGAGACAAAAATAAAGGTAAGTCTTTAGCAATTTCATTCTCATAACAAGTTTCATTTCAGTTTGATAAAAAAATGTTGGCTAAATAAAAAAACATTGCATCCTTCAAGATAATCCCCTGGCTGCCGCTTCCCAGGTTGTATCGTAACTTTGGGTGTTATCCCTAGCACCCGTGATCAAAATAGGTAGACCGCCAAAATAATTGCTAGATAGCTTAGTTGCTAGAGCTATGGCACGTTATGTGGAGGTTACAAGCTCAATTTCTGCTCCATGGTAAATTTTTTCTTGTTAAAGCTCAAATTCAGCCAGTCAGTTGTTGTGTTTTATTACTCTACAAAATGAACAACGGACAAATGTCTCACAATTTTAAAAATTGAATAACGATTTGTCTTCTTTTATTTGTTGTATAACAGTACATGACAGATGGGATGCTCTTAAGGGAGGCCATATTGGATCCAAAGTTATTAAGGTTTGTGTGCAATAGTCATAGGTGAATTCATCCATTAAGTTTTATATTTATTTTTATATTTTTATTTATTTCATTTATCGGCAATAAAAAGTACAATAATAAGCATTTATTTGTCCAAAACCTTGTTAATCACTTCTAGATTGCGACAGAACAAAACTGAGTAAAAGGGATCCAAAACCTTGTTAATCACTTCTAGATTGCGACAGAACAAAACTGAGTAAAAGGGATCCAAAACCTTGTTAATCACTTCTAGATTGCGCCAGAACAAAACTGAGTAAAAGGGATTTAATGTCTAGTTTGTTTATTGAAAATAAATTTGCATTTCATTTGGTGCCAATTTTAACTCTTTTTTTATTTTATTGACCAGGAAGGAAGTTACCAATATAAAAACATTTTTATTTTGGCATTTAAGTTAAAAAAGATTTTTATGTTATTTTTTTATTTCACCCCTGTTTTGGCTTGTTTCTCCATACTAATATTTTCAACAGACCAACCATTTAACTTGATCGCATCACATATACTTGAATCTTTCAGATACAGTTTTATCATCTTAGATGAAGCTCACGAGAGAACGGTTCACACCGATGTACTCTTTGGGGTCGTCAAGAAGGCGCAAAAGATACGTGCAGGAAATGATCACAAATCTCTCAAAGTAAGGTCATCTGTTCTAAGCTCAAGTACGGAAAGTTCAGACTCAGTTTCCGAGCCATTTGTTTTAAAAGTTGTAGTTCTGTCCATCTTCACCACCCATAACAAGCTTACTATGGTTGGTAAGTGTGGTATCGGATCGTTCGTATAATGGTCAAACAGAATAAGGTTGCTATAATGCAAAAGATTGAAGTACCAAACACCTTGTGTACAAATTAATTTCTGTGTTTACCAAAATAAACAAGGAAAGAAAGACCAAGAACTAGATTATTGGTTGGTCGAATTCAATGTTTTTGTTTTTATTATTTGGATGTTTATTTTGCTATAAATTGAAATCTTCAAGGTAATATTAGAGTGTCTAAAATTGACCTTCAAACACAAGCTTTCTGTTGTGTGAAAATCTGTGGTTTTAAGCTTGAAGGGTAAAACAACGACACCCAAGCTGTTGTTTGTTTGAGGATCTGGTAACAAGAGAAATGAATATCTTTGCTTCTCTTTCCAGATTGTTGTCATGTCAGCGACTATGGATGTCGATCATTTCTCACAGTATTTTAACAACGCACCTGTTCTCTATCTCCAAGGAAGACAGCATCCTATTAAGGTAAGATGAGACTCGTATTATTTGATTCATTTACTCTAGTTGTGAAGTCAAGAACTGTCAGAAAAGCTTGCTTTGTCAGTTATACTAGCTAAGAACCCACTGTGGAGAAGACAAAGAAGCTTGCTTTGTCAGTTATACTAGCTAAGAACCCACTGTGGAGAAGACAAAGAAGCTTGCTTTGTCAGTTATACTAGCTAAGAACCCACTGTGGGGAAGACAAAGAAGCTTGCTTTGTCAGTTATACTAGCTAAGAACCCACTGTGGAGAAGTCAAAGAAGCTTGCTTTGTCAGTTATACTAGCTAAGAACCCACTGTGGAGAAGTCAAAGAAGCTTGCTTTGTCAGTTATACTAGCTAAGAACCCACTGTGGAGAAGACAAAGAAGCTTGCTTTGTCAGTTATACTAGCTAAGAACCCACTGTGGGGAAGACAAAGAAGCTTGCTTTGTCAGTTATACTAGCTAAGAACCCACTGTGGAGAAGTCAAAGAAGCTTGCTTTGTCAGTTATACTAGCTAAGAACCCACTGTGGAGAAGTCAAAGAAGCTTGCTTTGTCAGTTATACTAGCTAAGAACCCACTGTGGAGAAGACAAAGAAGCTTGCTTTGTCAGTTATACTAGCTAAGAACCCACTGTGGAGAAGACAAAGAAGGAAGTCAAGGATCTAAGCTGTACACATGGTGTTACCCCAAACTGAGTAATACATATTTATTCCTTTTGTAGTTGCTGTATTCTCATGAAGCTCAGAGTGATTATCTGTTTGCTGCCCTCGTTGCCATCTTTCAGATTCATCAGAAGTATCCAGCAGAGTAAGGAAACATTTATTTTGTTTAATCAAGATTTTATGTTCAAGATATCCTTCTCAACCCAGGCATGTACCATTTATACCCCTGGATGAAGAGAAGCAATTATAGTAAAGCATCTTGCTCAATGACAAGTGCCATGAACAAGAACCAAACCCACACCTCGATGACTAAACCTCAAGAACTTGACTTGGATGCTCTAAACCACTCGCCCTTGACACTAATGACAAAACTCAATTTGAAGAATGATGATATCTATCCAGCATCAGTCTAAGAGAGTAATGTTTTAGTGTCTTCACCTTCATTTCAGAGAGGACATGCTTGTGTTTCTAACCGGCCAAGAAGAAATTGAGTCCATGGTGAGGTCAATCAAAGAGGTGGCCATGGATTTACCATCTGGTAAGATGCAGTTTTTTTCCCTCAAAATTCTGTGTTAAATAACCAAGTAACCCTTTCTCACCGAACAAAATGTATCGTGCTGATTTGTGTTGCCTTGGTACATCCCAAAGTCTTTGTGCAAAGTCTTTGGGAAAATGTTAAGGACGGGGACAAAGGAACGAGCATGTACTTTTGAGAAAAATGTGTTTTTACGAGGAGCATTTCTGTGCAAAATTTAGATGCAATGTTTTTGCTCTGATGTTTCAGTATATTGTTGTTTCCACAGACTGTCCAGAATTAGTTGTCACACCGATGTACGCAGCCCTTCCTCCGCATCAGCAGCTCAAAGTCTTCCAGCCAGCACCCTCTGTAAGTTGGTCTCATCGTTACTTTGTACCGTTCAAGACAAAAGTTTTACTTCTACTGGGAGACACATTTGACTCAAGTTCTTGTGGCTCAGTCATGAGGATTTGGGTTTGAAACCCTGTCATGACACTTTGTGTCTTTGAGCAAGACATTAACTATAATTGCTTCTTTTCACTGAGGGTACCTGTGAGGGCAGAGATGGTTCTTGTGATTAATTAAGCTTGGTGTGCCACCTACTAGACAGCACAGGCTGTATCCCCCCCCCCCATGAAGCTGAGATAGTTTAAGGAATGAAATAATAAATGGCCCAGTAACCAGGGCTTGATTTCACAAAGCACTGAGAATCACGTTAAGCTGCCAATATCACCATAGTGATTTGTATTGTGATATCGCACTTTGCTTAGCAATTAAGATTGATACACAGTTAAGATCAACCTTAAGCTCTTTGTGAAATCATATGAGCATCACTGAGTGACAGATTCGAGCGCTACATTAGAAGCCATTATTATTGTTTCCTTTTTCAGGGTAAACGAAAGATAATCCTGTCTACGAACATAGCAGAGACGTCAGTTACAGTCCCAGGAATTAAGCATGTTATAGACACAGGCAAGGTCAAAGCAAAGTGAGTATAATTTCTTATTGATATTTCCTTTCGAATATCTGCATGAAATGTCTTCTTCTCAGTGTCTTTACTAACTGTTTTATTTGCTTTCCCTGACTGCTTTATTCAGGAGCTACCAGCCTGGCAGTGGACTAGACATGCTGAAAGTACAATGGGTATCTCAGGCCCAGGCTTGGCAACGAACCGGTCGAGCAGGAAGGGAAGATAGGTCAGTATATCCTCATTACTCGACCAATAAAAATTCACAATCTATTTCCATGGTATAACAACATTTATTGTATCTTCTAGACAGCGAGTCTAACATCTAATCAAACTTTTATCCCTCTTACCAGTGGTTCTTGTTGGAGATTATACACAGAGAATGAGTTTGCACGGTTACCAGCTAACACCGTCCCAGAAATACAAAGGTAGGTTTAGAGAGAGGAATGTCTTGAAGTAAGGAGTAGAACAAAGATGGTAGCATTAAGCATGCCTGAACCTCATCTCACACTATGAGTGATTTAAAGGCAGTGGACACTATTGGTAACTAATCAAAATAATGATTAGCATAAAACCTCATGAGTAATGGTAACGAGTAATGGGGAGAGGTTGATAGTATAAACATTGTGAGAAACGGCTCCCTCTGAAGTGACGTAGTTTTCGAGAAAGAAGTAATTTTCCACGAATTTGATTTTGAGACCTCAGAATTAGATTTTGAGGTCTCGAAATCAAGCATCTGAAAGCACACAACTTTGTGTGACAAGAGTGTTTTTTCTTTCATTATTCTCACTTCTTCGACGACCAATTGAGCTCAAATGTTCACAGGTTGGTTATTTTATGCATATGATAAGATACACCCAGTGAACAGACTGGTCTTTGAGAATTTCCAATAGTGTCCAGTGTCTTTAAGACTCTTAATGTAACTGAAGGTACAAAGCTAAAGCCTTAGGTATGTCAGTGGTGGGTAAAGGTTTAGAGACGGTAAGCAAATTAGTAAAGTCTGTCTCAAACCAATTTGGCTCATCAGGCCGGTGTTTATATCCGGTTGCCTCGGCTTAAACCACTGAGAATATTTCTATTCCGTCTGATCAGGATGCCCGTCCATTGCAGGTTACTCCCAAGCTCATGGGGTACCCGCTTGTACTCGTGTGTGGCGAGAAGCAATTAGGATAAAGTACCTTGCTTAAAAACACAAGTGTCACAACGTTATTTTATTAACATTTTTCAATTTTTCATTTCAGATGTAATCTTGCCAATGTTGTTCTTCAGCTGCTAGCTCTGAATATCCGTGATGTTTTGAATTTTGACTTCATGGACCCGCCTTCAAAAGAGGTACAGTCTTCTTTTTTTCGCATCAAAGCAACATTTGTTAGGAGTCATTTTGTTATAGCAATATATTTTGGAATGATCTGCAAAATGATATTGACAAATTTCAAGAGATGAAGAATTACTTTAGTCCCTTACTTTGGAGCCAGTTTCTTTTAAGCAAGATTTTTCTGTGCTTATATAGCAAGTTGTTATGCTTACAGGCTATATGAAATTAGGCCTAAGGCGCAGAGCAAACTTTTAGCTTAAAATGCTTGTTTTATTTTCCTAATAATAACTGGGTTGTTTATGGTCTTGTTCCCAGTCTCTTCGCAGTGCTTTAGATCAGTTGAAGCTGCTAGGTGCCTTGAATAAGGAGAACAATAAACAGGTATGTATCACTCTAACCTCGTTCCCAGGGGTGGGAAGCATGCCTTGCTAGCTCATCCCCTGGAATTGTTTCATTCGAATGTGATAGAATCTGACACATTTTAATCATGCTAGCATTCATTGCCAAGCAACAAGAACGAGTGGTGTACCAGTTGCAGCAATGTAAACTATATAAGGGTGTCTAGCTGGTATCTTTAACTCAAATATTTTTCTCTTTCTTAGCAATGTTTGTGGCTTTGTGAAATATGACCGTTGCTATCTTTCCTATTACAGTTAACGTCCATTGGTCGACAAATGTCTGTATTTCCTCTGGAGCCCAGGCTATCTAGGGTCATCCTTGCCTCTGCACATCATGGATGTCTGTGAGTATAAAGAAAACAAATGCTATTCCACTTTAGCTTCAGATTGTTCAAGTTAAACGTTTTTTCATAAACAGATGATTTATAGCCAGTTTTAAATCTCTTCCGTCATGCAATATGAACTCAATTTATTTCAATTTTTTCCTCAACAGAGAGGAGATTTTAACGATTGTGTCACTTCTGTCAGTAGAGTCTATTCAACACTCGCCACACAACAAGGTAACTATAGCAACCAAATACAGAAAAGTTATACAAGCCATTTGTTTGCTAGATTTTAACATTGGTGACCTTGATTAATCCTAATATATTATTCACCAATCAGAGAGAAGCTGCTTTTGCTGCATGGAGGAAGTTTGTTTCCAGCGAGGGTGATCATGTGACTTTGTTGACGATCTACAGGGCGTACCGAGGGGTCAAAGGTAACAAGGTCAGTAGGACAAGGTTCAGCACAAAGACGAGCTAAAATTTTATCTTCAATTTTAATTCCTCATGTATAGAGGCAGTTGCGATGTCACATGATTCAGAGCAAGCTTTTGCTTAATAGTTATGTAAGAGACGGTAAACACCCATACACAATTCTGAATGAATGTGTGTGGCAAAATGGTACAAGGGTTTGCTTATCTGGAGGTTGCTATACAAAGGCTTCCCCCAAACCATTTGGCATGTTTACCCTTCCATGGTAAAACAGCTCAGCTTAAAATTTGTGTTTTTTTATATAAGACCAATCATGACTTGGTAAATTGAGGGAGCTTTTCCCATTTTAAAGTTTCAAAGGCAAATTCTATATACATGTAGATATAAATATAACACAACATATCTCTACTGCTTTTTACACTTCATCCCGGATAAATCTTATACAATTTTGGTTTGTCGAACAAAGAATTATTCTCAGAACGGGATTTGAAACAGACCTCCAAATCAACAAGCTTTATGAAATTAATAGTTGCTGGATATTCTGAAATTTATTCACCCTAATTGTTTGCCTCAAACTTTAGGACTGGTGTTTTGATAACTTTGTTCATCAACGGAACATGCGACATGCTATAGAGATACGTACCCAGCTAAGAGGTCTATGCGTTAAGGCTAACCTACCTCTTGTTTCATGTGGTCAGGATACCACACCAGTCAGGTAAAGTGTGTGCAGTGTAGAAATAATCAAGCTTACTTGACCAAGACTGTGCAAGTCTTGCTCATTCTCAGACACAAAAGTTCTTATTTATGGTCACAAAAAATCTTTTTTGCAGGTTTAATCATTAATTAAAGACTGTACAAATCTTGCTGTCTTGTACATCAAAACTCATTTTCAAAAGATTGCCAAAAGGTTTCTGGAATTTTAAATAGGATGGAGACTTGCACAGCCTACATGATGCTCATGGAGAGTGGTCGGGGCTGAGGCCTATTGGACCAAACAACTCATTCAAGCCATTGGACACTTTCGGTAAACAGTGTTGTCCCAGGCCCACACTTCGTGTATCACAACTTCTATATCAAATAACAAACCTGTGAAAATTTAGGCTCAATCCGTCATCGGAGTCGGGAGAAAACAACGGAAAACCCCACCCTTGTTTCCGCGCGTTTCGCCGTGTCATGACATGTGTTTAAAATAAATCCGTAATTCTCGTTAGCGAGAATTTATATTGTTTTGCTGTTTTCTCAAAAAGTAAAGCATTTCATGGAATAATATTTCAAGAGAAGTCTTTCACCATTGCCTTCTGTAAACCCTGTAAGTTATTTGTAAATCTGTGAACTTGGCTTTAATGGCTTTAATACAACTAAATATCACTTGTTTTAAAACAAACTTCACAGGCAGTTAACTCATTTTGTTTATTTGTGTTTGCAGGAAGTGCCTGGTTCAGGGGCTGTTCATGAATTCAGCTGAGTTACAGAGAGATGGTAGTTACATAACAGTAAGTATCGTTAATTATAAATCTATGGTAATGAAACCAAGGATGCCTCATATGTGAACTTTGCTGTAGCTCGCAAGCCTGAAGAAAGCTGTCAACAAGCAAGCTAGTGGAAACTTGAGACCACAGTTCTCTAAAGAACAAAATCTACCTGGCAAGTAGACACACAAATGGTGTCCGCAAACCAAATATTTATGTATGAAGGAAAACGGAATAACATTTGCGGTAACACCATGCAATGACTATCTCTAATGAGTTGGGGGTGGTTCTGAAAAGAACCGTTGGTTTCAATCGACGTTTCGATCAGTATGCTTTGATTGTCTTCTTGAGAAAGCTAGACTCTGATGCTGCATACTGCTTAAGTACTAGTATTAATACATTTTACACTGTAGTTTGACGGAGCCAATACTTGTTTTCCTCCTTAGCTTGATCGTAAACAGACAGTCAGCATTCATCCCTCGTCATGTCTCTTCCAATGTAAACCAGCGTATGTACTTTACAATGAACTGGTTCAAACCACCAAATGCTATATGAGGTAAGTACTTAACTTCAATTAAAAAATAGAGTTATTGCAGGACTGTCACTTTTCAAAATGGTCCGAACCACTAATCCTTACATGTATGTCTAACTGTGTTTATGTCTATCACTGCAACTATTGCCTAATTATTAGTATATATTAAATTTGCATTGGGGATAGAATATTAATTTTTGTTTTACCCATATACACCGATGCGTGTAAGCACTGTATAGTCAGTAGTTTCCCCCGAGTCCTGTGAAAGAAAATCACAAGCATATTACTCGGATAGGATTCGAACCCATGACCTTTGCAAATCTAGAGCAGAACGGGTACCAACTAGACTTGTTAACTTTTTCAGAATCTCATCCGTGATTTCTTCTTCCATTTGTCTCCAGGAATGTTTGTGTGATTGACCCAGAGTGGCTCTATGATGTAGCACCGGAATATTTCAGACAGAGAGTCTCGAGAACAAGGTGACGAAATCCTGAGACGTGAGATCTTCTTAGCTTCAAGTTATATAGAAACTAGAAGGTGCCATAACATTGAAATGCTGGATGCTGCAAGTTTTTAACGGGAAACTTAAGTATTGAGAAGTTGTATTTCTGGTAATGAAAACAAGGGTGCTTGCTATGTGAACCAGAAACACCAGGTTTAACCTCTGCTCTTACACGATCATGAGTTCTTTTTCCAAAATCTTGAAATGTTTCACTCTCTTAGCTACAACTTATTGAAGGGAAAGTAAAGTCTATAAGAATGAGGTCACAAAATCTTGAGACGTCAGACGTTCTTTGCTACAAGTTATTATAGAAACTAGAAGGTGCCAAAGTATTGAAATGTTGGGCGTGGCTTAGCTACAACTTAAAAAGGGAAAGCAAGGTATGTAAGAAAGGTATGTAAGAATGATGTCACAAAATGTTGGACGTTCTCAGGTGCAACTTCACGGGGAAGTAATGTATTATTTCTATTTCTGGTAATGAAATCAAGGATGCCTCTTAAAGTGAACTTTCACTGTAGCTCGCAAGCTTGAGGAAACCTTTAAACAAGGGTGCTGGCTATGTGAACCAGAAACACCAGGGTTAACCCTGCTCTTCTGTTCTGTGTTCTTTTACATGTACATGTACTACCAATCCTAGCATACATGATCTTTAGCTTACACTCCCATAGGGACAAAGCAATTATGGTAAAGTATCTTGCCCAAGGACACAAGTACCACAACCAGGACTCAAACCCATCAAAGGGAAAATACTATAGTGTTATTAACGATGCTTTATGAGGAGATAACAGCAAAAGAACCAACCGTAATAACAACCTCTTGAGAAACAAATAACTATGTTTTAATACACTCAAGAAATACAACTTTATTTAGAGTCAACTTCAATTTTGACAAACATTGGGGTTTATATTATTGAAACAAATTGGAAACTGTTTACTGAATACTTATTTTTCCATCTGGTAGAATATTATTATGGCGAAGCTTATTATTTATACAAATTGTGTACTGGTTTGTTAGTTTATGTATGTGGTTTGATCACACAAAACATGTATACAGTTTGTGACTGTTTTGTCAGCCCACCATTCCTGTATAAAACCTTAAATAAATTGCCATGAAGTTTATATCTTATTATTAATTATTTGGAAGTCTTCATTAACATCAAATTGGACGTGGCAATACAATTAACAACACTGCCAATACAACTACAATTGAATTTAACTATACATTTTTTAAAACTGTAAATAATGATTATACGTACAATAAGAATTTACAAGGAAATTAAGGACGGCATGGACTAATTCACATGTACATCGGATCACACTTCATATATAATCTATATTTATAAACAGTCTTAACAAAAACTGGACGGATTGTTAAAAGCAATTCAACATTTCAAACAAATAATAACTAATCTGGATGGAATACACTGTACAATATTATATTTAGTTAACTGCATAAATAAAAGAAAATTTGGAAGAAATCACACATTTAATCATCATAGAAATTCTGAATATAATTTGTTTTACCCTTACACCCATGTGTATTAAACACTTTATGATCAAAACTTTCTAGAGTTCTGTGAAAACAAATTTACAGGGAAATCATCTGGGTGCGATTCGAACCCAGTGTCTTACCACTAGTCCACCGAGCTGGCCCGATGGCTAGAGGCAGTTTGAATCCTATGTATGTTTTAGCAGCGGGTACCTCAACAATTTAATACATGTTAAAATCTGGAAGAAATCAAAATTTCAATTACAATTTTTAAATCATGCAAACTGGGGAAGTTGTCAAGTTCTTTGTTTTAGAGGTTTTTACACATTGTATAAAATGAGACGGAACTGTTTGCCAAAGGAATCCTTGACACAAAAAACAATGGAAGAAAACTACTTGGACAATTAAACAGAAGTTTCTAAACAAAAACAGATACATTTGGTATTTCTCAAATTGGGAAACACCAGAAGATGAAACGAGATCTTGAGTGTAAAAATTAAACCTTTTATAGTACAAAGAAAGACGGCATTATCTGAATTTTTTACATATTGAAAAAGTCTGAATTCTGTCTTTAAGCTGACATGAAACTGCCTTACTCATAACAAGTCTCCATACTGTCCTGACCCCCCCCCCCCCCCCCATCCCCGCCCCACCATGGACAAATTCAGCCAAGAGCAAACTCCCTCATTGTCTATAAACACATTACCCGCAAATCTTTTTGGTTAATACATGCAGCAGAAGTTATTTAACTTTGAATATAGGTGAGTGCCTGGACCTCAGCAGTGAATCTCTGTAGCTCCATCTCTTCCATATCTTCCCCTTCATAACTAACTTCTCTGATAAGACTCTCCCCTGTCAGGAAGTCAAATGGAGTACTCAACCCAGATCCTAACCCCACATCATGTACGATGCCCAACTCCCCATCTAAGAAGTTTAAGAGTCTAAGTGAGTGCCTGGACCTCAGCAGTGAATCTCTGTAGCTCCATCTCTTCCATATCTTCCCCTTCATAACTAACTTCTCTGATAAGACTCTCCCCTGTCAGGAAGTCAAATGGAGTACTCAACCCAGATCCTAACCTCGCATCATCTATGATGCCCAGCTCCCCATCTAAGATGTTTAAGAGTCTAAGTGAGTGCCTGGACCTCAGCAGTGAATCTTTGTAGCTCCATCTCTTCCATATCTTCCCCTTCATAACTAACTTCTCTGATAAGACTCTCCCCTGTCAGGAAGTCAAATGGAGTACTCAACCCAGATCCTAACCTCGCATCATCTATGATGCCCAGCTCCCCATCTAAGATGTTTAAGAGTCTAAGTGAGTGCCTGGACCTCTGCAGTGAATCTTTGTAGCTCCATCTCTTCCATATCTTCCCCTTCATCACTAACTTCTCTGCTAAGACTCTCCCCTGTCAGGAAGTCAAATGGAGTACTTAACCCTGACCCTAACCCTGCATCATCTACGATCCCCAACTCCGCATCTTGACTGAAACTGTTCTCTCTATAGATGTCTTCGTCTGCATCAGGGAGGTTCATGCTTGTCAGACAACCATCGGCTACAAGAAAGAACATTGAATGATATACATGTATTAAACTTCAGTTTGGTTTGAGAGGAGAAAAAAACATAAAGGATTGATCAGAAATCTTAGGAAAAGTCTAAAGCACTTAACAAAACTCAACTAATAAGTTATTAGTTAAGTTTTGTTAAGTGATATGTGCGGGTCATAATGTTTATAAATATTAGAAATATCATTTTTGTTAATTTTTAGTAGTTATTAGTAATAACTACTAAAAATAACAAATAACTACTAAAAATAACCAAAATGATATTTCTAATATGTATAAACATTATGACCCGCACATATCCACCCTTAGAATGATCAAGGCGCCTACAAGAATATAGTAATAAATACCTATACGAAAACTTACAAATACGTACAAGAAAATCACAGTAGTATCTGTAGCAAATTCCCTATCCTCTTCCCCAGCCCCCCCCCCCCCACTCCCAACATCTTCTGGAACACGGCTCCAAAAGTTTTGGGGCTCTAGATGCTCTTGCAGACCAGGACGAGTAACAGAAGGAGAATGAATGAGGCAGGAAATGTAACTAGGGGTTGAGCCATTAAGGGGACGATAAGGTACAGACAAATAATGAAATTCGCAATTGAACAGGGAGCCAGTGAAGTGATTTTAAAACAACAATGAGAATGAAAATAATAATGAAGAGAGCTTCTAAAGCAAAACTCCAAAGCACTTAACATGAAAGGAAACAGCCAATTTTTGATTAAACAAAGAAACAGTCAATTTTAAAATATGCAATAAAGAATAGAAAAGCATGAAGAATATACAACAGCAAAATGTTTGATAAGCCGCAGCCCAGATTATTTAAATATACATGTAATCAGGGATGCCAGTGACTCTTTCCTTCAGAGCCTGAACCATGTAATCAGGGATGCCAGTGACTCTTTCCTTCAGAGCCTGAACCATGTAATCAGGGATGCCAGTGACTCTTTCCTTCAGAGCCTGAACCATGTAATCAGGGATGCCAGTGACTCTTTCCTTCAGAGCCTGAACCATGTAATCAGGGATGCCAGTGACTCTTTCCTTCAGAGCCTGAACCATGTAATCAGGGATGCCAGAGACTCTTTCCTTCAGAGCCTGAACCATGTAATCAGGGATGCCAGTGACTCTTTCCTTCAGAGCCTGAACCATGTAATCAGGGATGCCAGTGACTCTTTCCTTCAGAGCCTGAACCATGTAATCAGGGATGCCAGTGACTCTTTCCTTCAGAGCCTGAACCATGTAATCAGGGATGCCAGTGACTCTTTCCTTCAGAGCCTGAACCATGTATCAGGGATGCCAGTGACTCTTTCCTTCAGAGCCTGAACCATGTAATCAGGGATGCCAGTGACTCTTTCCTTCAGAGCCTGAACCATGTAATCAGGGATGCCAGTGACTCTTTCCTTCAGAGCCTGAACCATGTAATCAGGGATGCCAGTGACTCTTTCCTTCAGAGCCTGAACCATGTAATCAGGGATGCCAGTGACTCTTTCCTTCAGAGCCTGAACAAAGTTCGCTGCGAAGGAAAGGGGTCAATTTTAACATTCAGTTAAGAAAAATAATAATAATAAAACAAGACCGTTACATTGACTAAACTGACCTGTTATCCTTCCAGATTGAGAAGCCAGTTCCCAGGTTAGTTTCTCCAATGTTTCTTTGTCCTCCATCTCGTTGTAATCCTTTCCAGTGGTGTCATAAACACTCATATCATCTCCTACAAACATTTAAAAAAAAACACTGTTGAAATCTTAAGCATGTTTTTCTGCTTAAAGGCACTGGACACCTTTTGTAATTGTCAAAGACTAGCCTTCACAGTTGCTGTATCCCAACCTATGCATAAAATAACAAACCTGCGAAAATTTGAACTCAATTAGTCACCAAAGTTGCAAGAGAATGATGAAAGAAAAAACATACCTCAGCTTTAGCTAAAGCCTTTTACTATTTGAGTGAGAATTACCTCCTTCTCAAAAACTATGTTACTTCAGAGGGAGCTATTTCTCACAATGTTTTATAGTATCAACAGCTCTCCATTGCTTAGATACCAAGTAAGTTTTTATGCTAACAATTATTTTGAGTAATTACCAACATTGTCCAGGCCTTATAAAACTGGGGCCTGACCAATAATGGTCCAACAAGCTTTAAAATAATCTGATGTAAAGACCTACCATCGACCTCAATACGACTGCTGCTTCTATCAGGTTCTCTCATCTGTCTGGATTGAAGTCGTTTGTCATCGGCGACTCCGTTCTTATTCCCATTTGTACTCTTCCTGCCAGGTAGATGTTCACTCAGTACAAACGATATAGTGTTATCAGCTTCGGGGGCTGACTTGGCTGGTTGAGCGCCTTTAAGTGAGCGGGTTTTCCCGGAGCTGCGTTGGGATTGCCGTCCGCTCTTGGCAGGTGGAGAGGGAGAGTAGGGTTGTAGAGAATCACCAAGGGTCGGTGTGGCTAGACTACTGTCTGGACGCCAGGCTGGCATGGTACCTGTTCGGAAAATCAATTGTAATGGTTTAGACAGTGTTTCAACTATCAGCCAGGTAAATAAAAAACAGATTTCTTCATTCTCGCTCAACACAAAAACAATCCATGGCAAAATTGGAAAAGCTTTTTCAAGTCTTTAAAGCCATGTTTAAATGTTGGTAAAATGCAACTGTGTTTAAAACACCTCCAGTAAATTTGTATGGCAAAATTAACAAATGTTCGATAACGTCACATTTCAATTTCATTAATTTTAAAACGGAAACATTTTTGTGCATTCCTGAATTTGGATGATATTCAATCAATGCAGCATTGACTGTAACAAAAAACTCCTCATTGCTCAAAAAGACAATTCTACCCAGTTAAAATGAGAGGTTAAAGACTTTTTTTCTATTGAAATCTGAGTGCATTAAAAAACTGAGATTGCTATTGAAGCCCCTGTTTTAAAAACAGTAAACAGATTTGAACTGGCGTACCTGTGTATGAACATGTCGGTAACTTATCTGTTGTTGTGGTCACTCCACGTTGCGTATCATCATCTCTCGCTGCGTCCCCTTCATCACCTCCAAGACCAGCCAGAAAGAAATCTCCTAGCCCAGCTTTATAATGATGCTGACTATCTCGAGTGAGCTGACTAGTCATCAGAAGCATCCCTGATGGAGTGCTTGTAAGCCCCATGGAGGAACCACGCCCAGATTCATCCTCCTTAGACGAGATCCTCCCCGAGGCAATCTCCGAAGATGGTGTGGTGCGCTCCGGTAAACCCGCAACGTCCTGGGTACGCGATTTGCGATTCAGTGCCACATTTGCGCTTTTGGATTTAGCTATTTGATTCTTTTCTTGTGATGATTTGACGCGTTGGGTTGGCCTCGCTGAGGAAAACCTTGTGGGGGTATCCAGCTTTGGAGTTTCTCGTTGTTGTTGGTTCACGGGTTTGCTGTCCACTTTGCTTTTTAGCGGGGTGGACACAGTCCGGGCTGGTTTGGTGGAGCTATCGGCTCGCCTCTGCTTCTGTTGAGATGATACCACTCTTGCCGATGAAATGGATCGAGCGGTCGTAGAGGGGTCGTCAGATTTTTCCTTGAGGGAGGGTTCAGAGGCTGGAGGTACCAGTGAGGCTTCTTGAATGTGCGGATTGCTCGTTGTTATCATATCACTATCAGGTTCACGTACTTCCTGGATGTTATACGAAGATTCCATTTCAGCAATGTATGTATCGGATGCCTGGTAAATAAACAAAAGCCAAATTGAATTTCAGTTGGATTAAAAGCACTGCACACCTTTGGTAATTGTCAAAGACCAGTATTTTCACTTGGTGTATCCCAACATATGCATACAATAACAAAACTGTGAAAATTTGAACTCAATTGGTCATCGATGTTGCAAGAGAATAATGAAAGAACAAACAAGAAACTAGTTTCCAAACAAGTTTCCAAACTAGTTTCCAAACAAATAATTTAAGGAGACTGTAGCATTTTGTGGATTGTTTTTTTACCTCAGTGACGTCCACTATAGAGAGCGCGCTCTCCAACCTAGGTTCATCTGATGATTTAGATTGAGCAAAGATACCAGCGTAACGCTTGTGTTCTTCCTGTAACTCATTCTCATCATCTGTACAAAGAAAAAAGTGAAATCATTAGGGTCAAGGATCCAGGGTCCAGAGTCAAGTTAAGATTTCTCAGGCGAAAACGTGAAATTACATTTATTTTGCAGTCAGGTAAGCTACTTTTACTCAATGAAATAAGGCCCTAGTCAGAATAGAATTATTTATTACCACTTTCAGCACCAATCTGTCCATTGGTCAATGGCAGCGTTCCTTCCTGTCTGGATGACGATCCGCCCGTCTCTTCCCGAGGTGATGACATTGGTGACAGCTCAGTCCGTCGATGTTTCTTAATCAGTAACTTATCTGCATATGTAATGGACGTGTCCTTCCTAAATTGGATCTCTACTTGTTCCATGGGTTGAGGTTCTGTAGAAGTGCCACTCGTAGCGCTCTCTACTAAAAACACAATAAAGATACTAAATAAATAAATAAATAAACAAAATAAACACGCTTCATAGAACTACCTGTAGGCCTACAGGCTAAATAGCAACTAAAACACTGGTCCTGAATGAAGATGACTGACATAAGGTTTGGATACAACAAGGAACATGTGAAGAATAGATGAGAGATGAGGGTAGAATGGGTAAGGACAGGAAATGGGGTGGAAGAGGGAAGAGCAGGGAACTAGGGGGACAGAGACAACCCAGTTAAAGCTTGCCAGGATTAACAAAAGTGAACTTAAACACTGTGACCGGAATAGCTGTCAATCCAACACTAATAATGTAGAATCTTTTCCATACCTTTCTTAAGATCTTTAGTTTGCGATGGTGCCGATGAGTCCGCATCTTTGCCTGCTCTCCATTCAGCCAAAGCCTGAGCAAAAGACAAAGCACTTTCTTCTTCACTGAAGTTTCCTTCAAAGAATAATCCACCTGTCCTCTCGCTTGGATCCTGCAAAGAAAACAAAAAAGTAGAAATAAAGAGTAAATCCGCATCCACCCATCGCGTCTCTAACGCCCTCTCTAAACGTGGTGTGTCGTAGCGGAGTCGTCTAGTTCACCAGACCCAAGCTCTGGGTTTGTCAGCAGCAGTGTGTGGGTTCAAATCAAAGTTAGGACATTTGGGGAAAGTGGTGTATTCTGCTCTACCAGCCAGGCTCCTAGTGGATGATACCCATGCCTACATCATTACGTATAAAGGGGGTAACCGGGCCTGTTTCAGGCCCAGGTGGCAACATGCCCCTGGTGGCAGCAGCCCTCTCCTAGTGCATTTTGCTCTACCAGCCAGGCTCGTAGTGGATGATACCCATGCCTACCTTCTTACCCACTAGAAGGGGGTAACCCTGATTCAGCCCCAGGAGTAGGGGGCAACGTACCCATGGTGGCAGTAGCCCTCTCCTAGTGTATTCTGCTCTACCAGCCAGGCTCCTAGTGGATGATACCCCATGCCTACATTCTTACCCACTGGAAGGGGGTAATCCTGATTCAGCCAAAGAAGTATGTTGCAACGTGCCCCTCGTGAAAGTTGATTTGGGTTGATAAGTATAGTCCTCACCTTGAAGTGGCCATCCGACGATCTCTCATAAACATTTGGTTTTTTTTAAGTCGTCATTAGTGACCCAGGGATGTGCCAACCTACCTTGATGGTAACAGGAACTGTTTTGATTCCATCTTCATTTGATGTATCAGTTGATGTTGTGGTCCTTCTACTAGCGCTAGATGGTCTTGGAGGAAGTCCCTCTACAGAGCTCTTTGGAGATGATGTCATTCCATTATTCGAACTAATAGAAGAAGATCATACAGACATTCATCTTATTTTCTTTTTTGTTCTATCTTCTTTTTAATTGTGTTTATTAGGCATGATATTTGGTCCTTGGAAAAACAAGTAGGAATGATTTATCCAGTACAAGGGCTGGCCTACACGTACAAATGGAAAACAAGTAGGAATGCTTTATCCAGTACAAGGGCTGGCCTACATGTACAAATGGAAAACAAGTAGGAATGATTTATCCAGTACAAGGGCTGGCCTACACGTACAAATGGAAAACAAGTAGGAATGATTTATCCAGTACAAGGGCTGGCCTACACGTACAAATGGAAAACAAGTAGGAATGATTTATCCAGTACAAGGGCTGGCCTACACGTACAAATGGAAAACAAGTAGGAATGATTTATCCAGTACAAGGGCTGGCCTACACGTACAAATGGAAAACAAGTAGGAATGCTTTATCCAGTACAAGGGCTGGCCTACATGTACAAATGGAAAACAAGTAGGAATGATTTATCCAGTACAAGGGCTGGCCTACACGTACAAATGGAAAACAAGTAGGAATGATTTATCCAGTACAAGGGCTGGCCTACACGTACAAATGGAAAACAAGTAGGAATGATTTATCCAGTACAAGGGCTGGTCTACACGTACAAATGGAAAACAAGTAGGAATGCTTTATCCAGTACAAGGGCTGGCCTACACGTACAAATGGAAAACAAGTAGGAATGATTTATCCAGTACAAGGGCTGGCCTACACGTACAAATGGAAAACAAGTAGGAATGATTTATCCAGTACAAGGGCTGGCCTACACGTACAAATGGAAATGGTTCTGAAAGTGACTGGCATCCCCGAACAAAGATTACATAATAGGGAATCAATATTAGGGCTAGATGGTTCAGTTGACAGAGGACCAGCACAATAATCAAGAGGTCACAGGTTCAGATCCCGCTATAGTTAAGTTTTCCTTTAACAACCCACAATTGTAAATTGCATTTTTAACATTGGAAAAAACAATGATATTGTCAAATAAGTTCTTCCAGCATTTACTCTATGACAGACTTTTGAAACCACAGCAGGCTTCCCACTCAACGAGACCTTTTCAGTAATCTCAATAGTCTCCTGCATTCTCAAGTTGGTACTAGCACTAATTGGTCTGAAAGAATCTAGGTTTAAGAAATGGCAGAATTGAAAAAGTTTGAAACTTTAAACTCACTCAAGAGAACTTGAATTGGAAGAACTGTTGCTCTGAAATAACAAACAAACAAACAAACAAACAAAATTAAACAATATTGTTTATTTGATACATACGTATCATTTCAAAAACAATGAACAGGAGCATCTATGGTTAAAAAAAGCCTCGGTCTTCTCAAACAAGTCAACCTTAATTGAAGTCGAAGTAAATTTCAGTGTACATTAAACATTGTTTTCCAATTGTGACACAAGAAAATTCACTTTGCTTTTTCAATTCTTGTGAATTCCAACTCATGCAATAAAGTATTCAAAAAGGAAAAAGGGACAGAAACGGCACTTGATTATTTCTTTGTCAATTTGTACAAAGGGACCATGAGAACAACTACAAGGGTGGGACAAGGTCCAATCATGCATGGGTCCCAATTTGGGTTCACACAGTGACAGTTTCATTCTCTAGTTCTTAATCGGTCATCGATTTACAATTGGGCTAACCTGGTACGGTAAAGAGCGATGGTTCTTCAGTGCGCCTTTAAGATGAAACTTGGCAAAACATGAAGTGCAGTAATTCTCACCACATTCCATACATGTCTGCAAAAACAAAATCAATCTATTACTCAATCAATTCACAGTACAGTGAAAACAAATATAAGGAACTATTCTAATAAATAGTCAAAGCACACTTGGTGTAAACTAAACAATTCTCCTACAAATATAAAACTTACCCGACCGAAAAGTATAACCTAAAACAACACTGACGGGTAAATTTTAATTTAGGATGTAGATTGTTCAGGCCTGTCCGTATTTTGGGCCAAAATTACGAATGTAATAAAAGGCTTTTATTAAAAACTGAAGCGTAGACAACACATTTACAGAAACAGTAGGCCACAATTCTTACATGTAACAATGTGTTGTGCATCCTCATTTTCAATATGTTTGTGTAGCATTCCTTTAGAAATAAATCCACAAGCGCGATGAGTCCTCGTCGTCGACTGCCATATTATGCATTACTTGACGCAAAAAAATACACACTGTACACACAACGTACGTACGGACGTCGCATGGGGGGAAACCATGTGTGCCTAATCTTGTCTCAAGGTGTTGGCTTTTTAGTAAAGCGCCCTCTGTTGGTGCAATTGAATAATGACATTGAAGTACATGTAAAATAGACATCGCGCTGAACGAAAAATTGACAACAACGGCTCCAATGAAAGACCAAGACGGAGCATTTTACTAGGTATAGCCCCCGACTCATTATGTCAAAATCAAATCAAATCGCAATTAAAGTGCTTCCCGATTCCAGGTACGTGCTGCTTGACGATCTAATTTGGATGTAAAAAAAAGAAGATAAAAACGGAACGAGAAAAAGCGGAGCTCACAAGAAAAACAAGGAACGGAAAAAAAGCGGAACCCACGAAAAATGCGGACTGGGAAAATTAAAAAGAGCGGAAATCCGCTTTAAAGCGGAGATTTCACAGGCCTGATTGTTAGAGTTCAAGCACATCAATGAGATGACACATTTTCTTCGTCTTATCTAAGATCAGACAATCCGATGCCTTTATATATTAAAAGAAAATCTTTGGCGAGATCTTTCTTACCAAAGCGACAACTTTCTCTTCACACTGTCCACATGCAGGACCTTTCAGTTTAGGGGGACTCCTCTTACTGAGCGAAGCTGCTAAGCTTGGACGTTTTGGAACTTCTAATATTTAAAAATATAAGAAAATACAAGTACAACGCGTCAACTAACACACATTGGTGTATATGTAAAACCAAAATTAATATTCTTTATCCCCGCTACAAATTTAACATAATCGTTTCCAGTACCCGCTGCTAACAAAGGATTTAAACTGCCTCTAGCCACCAGGCAATCTCGGTGGTCTAGTTGGTAAGACACTGCACACAGCTCTAGAACTGCAAGGGTCGTGGGTTCGAATCCCACCCTAGTAATATGCCTCTGACGTTTTTTCACAGAATACAGGGTCAATTAATTATGAAAAACAAGATGATAAACATTTTAAATAAACATTACTTTCTCGAAAGTCAAGTAATAAACCTCATGGGAAACTGCTGGAAAATTTGGGAGTTCAAGAAAGAAAAGGGTGGGACTTAAACCTGCAACCAAATTAACGCGCTGGCGCTCTTCCAACTGAGCAATATAGCCCAAAATGCTTCTTCAAATATTTCTGAAATAGATTTATAGAGTCAACAATGACAGTGTTCCTCTGCGCAATAAAATGTTTTTTTTTTTCTTTTAAACAGAGAAATCCACCAAGATATTAAGAAGAAATTGGAACTGTTTCTTACCGATAGGTGTATCTTTAAGTACTCGGATCTTCCTTGGCTGTTGGGAAAAATAAAAAGGAACAGGCTTTAAAAATAATGACGCATCAACACCAACTTAACACGTTACAAAACAAAACAAAATTCTTTTTTTAAATCGCCAATGACTTGTACACAATTACAGGTTTTGTAAAGATAAGAAACATGTAAACTTGTAGTTGTACAAATTTGACCCATTGTCTGTGATCCGGGTACTTAGCTTCTTTTTCTAGCATTAGTGCAGAGTGCTATTACGATACACTTTCGAACAAGATAGCCCCACCCAGGTTCATACTAACTGTCCAAGTGAATAAACCGACCCCAGTAACCGACACCTCAAAACCAATTACCCCTCATTCCAGCTCATCAGCTATTAATACCGAGATGGATGAAAATACTTCTGAATTTGGTATTGAATGGTGAAACTACTGACAAAATAGGATAATGACCTCACACCAATTGTCTAGTATTGAATAGCGTAGTGAATTTTGACTTCATAGAGCTGTACAGACTACAGGAGCTGAACAGGAGCTGAACAGAATACAGCTTAACAGTTGCGAATTATTTGTTGCGAATTTGAATTTGTGACAACAAAATTCGTACAGCATTCGCTATCGCAGGAAGTATAAACCAGTCTACAAATTCAATAATTACCTTTCCCTTCGAGTTTGATGGTTTACTTGGTTCTTTCCTCATTAGATCTGATCCATGCGTTGTGATGGCACCTGGCTTTCCTGATGACCAAATAACTCCATTGGAATGCATACTACTAAACAGCAGAAAAGGTTTGAACAGAACACAAAACACTCAATCAGTGGCGTAACAAAGGAGTGGGGGTTACGGGGCGGCTGCTTAGGCAGAAATATTTCTTATAAATCCACTGCTAAACAAAAGTAAGCACAATCCCAGTAACAGATGGTAAACAATCTCGCCACCGATTTCTTTCCAGAGGGCCTTGCGCGATGACAAACTCTGGAAGTGTGACTTGAAATACCCGAATATATTTGGGTATTTAAATTAGTTGATGGTTGATCCATTCTGTGTTAGAGACTGCGTAGAACGCGCTGTCAAAAGAGGCATCAGCCATAAAGCAACTCGCCCGCTCTCATTCTTCTTTTAACTTGTCGTATCTTGTTCTTATTCTTATCCCAAGGTAGCAAGGCTGGCTCTTCACTCACTCTCTCTCTTGTTTCTGTCTGCCCATGGTAAGCTTCAACTCTTTAAGACGCTGCTCCATCTTCATATTATCAGTATCAAGACGTTCACTTTCCTTGGAAGACAGCTGAGAATTTCTGTAAGAAAATTGAATTGACGATGGCATTGTCAGTCATGTTCATGAAACAGCTGAAACTTAATCAATATTCACTTTAATCTATAACAACTTATTTAATTACAGAGAAAGTAGTGTATTAAAATATTAATCATTATGATGAAATTTTATAAATAGCCAATTAAATGTGTCAATGGTTATGGTGTCATTTTTAACAAAGATTGGATGAAAAAGTGGCTGTTTAATGCAATTTTGGGGGTATACAAGTATTGTTTGGTTTTTATTTGGGTTTTTTGGTTTGTTTTTTTTTACTTTTTACTATGTTATGATGATATTTCCATCAAGTGAACTCGGATACTACCAGAAGAATGACAAGGGGATTGTAAATAATAAACACAAAGGCTGCAACAGCCTATTCCTCAAACTAGTAGGAGGTTCGTTCCATTATCGTCAGAGGGGAACAGATGACAAACTTAAATCATAGTTACTTCTCTAGCCTTGCTAATCATTGATAGTTTTGTCGGGCGGAGGGTTACGTTATCGCAACTAATACAATAGTACAAACATTGCTTTATATATCAATTATAACAATTGCACAAATCAATCATTTGTAATTCAGAAAATAAACAATGTTATTTTTAGCAGTGTATAATTATTTTAACAATATTCTAATTTTAAAACAAAATTGAGACAAAATTTAATCTTACCTTAGTTTTAAGGAATGTGACTCCTTAGTGGAAGTGTTGAATGGCCTGAGGCTCGTCATGGTTCCTGGCAAAGGAGGGGATGTTTAAATTCACAACAACAAATATTCAAACACTCAAGTGAGTCACTGAGTGTCTCTGGAAAATCAACATTTTTAGACTCTCACTCTCATTCAACCACCTCCATTTCAACCAAGTGACAACAGAGAAGTCATAAAGAATCATAAAATAAAAATATGAATTTTATGATTATGAAGAATGGGAATCCGAATCACATAGTTAATAATCCAGTCCCAAAATTAGTCTAGTCATTTTTATATTTTATAAATCATTCATGTCATTCCAATCGTGAGCTAAAACTCTTAAGTTGTTTTCTGTATTATAGTCGACAACATACAAATATGACAAGCATTCACAACCATTTACCAAGTGTCGGAAATATAAGCTTTTTCGTATGGCTTTAATGGTTAAACCTAACCTATCGCCCAGCAGCGCATAAAAATCCCGTCAAAAATTTACTAAGCTGCGCTATTCACTAAACAACGCATTATCACCCCTATTTTATCATAACAACCATTGTTGAGAGTTCGTGTTTTAATAACTATATCAAATTCTTGACAACAATAACTTAAACACATACAAAACAGTGATTTTCTACCTCGATTAGCGATGTCAACTTTGGAATGTAGCTGGAAGTTTACGCCGCTGCCGAGGAGATTCAAAACATTCAAAATGGCGCCCGTTCGTTTACATAAATGAATATTCATCAGCCCCAATACGTCGCAACCTGAATAGATGAATAACTTATTTGAACATTTTCTATTTGGCAGTAAATAAAAAGGTTGTTTACAATGTTTTTCTTTACTTATTGTATGCACCAAAGAATATTTAGGTGGAAGAAAACATTATTGAAATAATGAAATTATCGAATCGACCTTTTGACAACAAATAAAATAAAACAGGCCACAAAAAAGTCTTCATAAAACATGATTTGTGGTGTATTTCTTTTATTTTATATACAATCATTAAACACTTAAATTCACACATAATTATTTTATAATAGCGCATGAGTATATAGTCCCACATCAATTTGGCTGACACACATAGTTATTACAGTTTACTTTCCTAACCACTACAATTATATTCTGCATAGTTAGAAATCACTCAAATGGCCATGAAAAAAAAGTTAACAAAAACAAAACAAAAAACCTTTTGGTCTTCGGACCAAAAACAAGTTATTGAGCTGCTTTACTTTTCCATCCAGTCTTAAACATTATTTCCAAATTTAAACAAATTTTGCCCACTCTTTCCAATTGACAACAGACAACTACATTGTCTTTTAAATCACGAGAGATATAAAAGGCAAAGACAAAACATCTAGGTTTGTTTGTTGTTGTTGGATTGTTTATTTTCATTTTTTTTTTTTTTGCATAGCCTAATTATGAAGAGCTTAAAATAATGCTAGCAATGTAATTATTACTGCAATACATACATGTGTATTTTTTTCATGATCTTTTTTTGGCAATCTTTTTTTAACGATTTTATAGCAATATTTAGGACAAATCACACTCAATATTACAAACTTTGAAAGACCAAGGTGACGAAATAAAAAAAAACGGTGGTTTTAGTTCTTATAACGTATCCTTCAAATCAGATCAAGTTTTGAGAGAATAAAATATGAACATTCTGTAATTCCTTTACGCAAAATTTAATTTTAAGTCCACACCAAAATTGATGCTGATATTCCCTTCTATAAAGACAAATAAAAGGAAGATTATTACAAAACAAAATCCTTCAAAAAATTGTAACAAAATTATTCAGTATTAAAATTATTTCACAGAAATTTGTTCAACCCCCCCCCCCCCCCCCACATTGGCAGCTCTCTACTGCTGGTGACCTTACAAAATCACTAATAATAGCTAATTCATTTTGTTATTAATATTTATTTCTGTATTGTCTATCATCATATCAACATAAATATAAAACATTTACAATGTCTGCGCAACTTCATAAGCCGGTTTACGATATGGTGGACACACTTTATGGTTTGGGTATATCTGTCTGTATACACTCAAACCAAACAACGCGCTAGCTCCTCCACCATAGCTCAAAAGGATAATTCAGCCTGTTCAGCTGTGTCATTACTTGACCTCATTGCCTTTTTGTTTACAAATCCCTGGGGTCATAAACTGTTAAAAAACAGCTATCCTACCCGAGATGAAATGATTTGGGGTACTTTTTGTTTTCTTTAGTGTATGGTATCTACAGATTCTTAGAAAAGGAAATAACTTCAAAATAACTTGTCTTTCTTTCTTGTGGGATTAAGCAGGAGATCACATTATTCACTGATTACTGTCTCTTGTTTAAGTATTCTTTTATAAACTGTAGGTTTTCTTTACATTTTTAATGGTGGCTTTTTATTTTTGGCATTGGCAATTTACATGATTTTTCATCACATAACTTTCCTGTCTGTATTCTACATTTTTCTTGTTGTGTGTTTTTTTAATGGTGCTTTCTAATGTGTAACTATTTTCTTAATAGTTTGTGTAAAGCGCCTCTCGTGACTTTTACTGATTTAAATAAAGTGTCAGAGAGAGTAAACAAATAATACATGGTAATCTACTTAGGTCTATCATGTAGCTATAAAATACATTTTTATATAGGCGGGTAACTATATTTAAACCAACTTTAAATTTTAAAGGTGATTTGACACTTTTCATGATAACATTTGCACTAACATCATGATGCATTCAATCTATTATTTTACCAACAATTTTGCAACATAACTAATTTAGTAATATTTCTTGATACATAAACATTTCAATTTCTTATTAAAATGTCCACAAGTTTGTCTTCAATATGAAGCCTATAAATGGAGTCAAATGACTTCCATCGACTAAAAATCACTGAAAGGATCAGTATTATTTTTAACAAAAAATAAACAGAATTACAAACAATGTTTGTATACTTAAACATGTACATAGCGAGCAGTATCACTGACCTGAGAGTCTGCGACTAGACTAGTCTGTAATAAGTCAAATATTTAAGAACATGTCAGCAGAATTTACAAAATAGTAACTTATTGACAACAAATTAGATATTGTGAGACTCATTGTTCCGTAGCTATTGAATATTAGGCCCTGAAATAACCCTGTGCATTTGCTGTGGTGCCCTGTGCATTTGCCGTGGTGCCCTTTGCTTTTGCCGTGGTGCCCTTTGCAAAGTTCAAATTAAAAGTTACATTTTCCTCACAGAAGTGCCCCTCACCACAGGGAAATTGCCGTGCCCCTTCAAGAGTGAAGTTCAAGACATGGAATATTCTTAGAAGTTTTGGACATACCAGTTTGGCTACCACAGAACTTTCTAGTTAACAATAGCCGAGATTTGTCAACAAGATTTTGAGCCTAAACAAAACTATCAATTCACTACTGTATCGAATACTTGAAGAATTCACAAAGCTTTTAAAGCTCACAAGTACATAACAAAATAGGACAAGCCTTATAAAAAACTGGAAAAGTGTAAGGCAGGTAGGGCGACAAAGGTATAAAAAATACGGAAAGATGAAAATCAAAACGAAGAAAGTAAAAAAAGCTGAATTTTAAATGAACCGAAATTAGGAAAAAGGCAACATTCTTAAGAAAGGACACAAGTTCAGTGGAAACTCGTCATAGGGTCGTAGATTGGCAAGTTCTTGAAAAATTTATGACCAGAAAACTTCTTAGGCGATGCAACTGCTGATAGTTTTTTTGTAGTTTTCTCAGCAAGTAGATAAAATTGAAGTTAAAAACCCATTTGTTTACTTCACCCATTTAATTCATTCTTGCTCTGTTTGTGTATTTGGGGTTTTTTTCATTTTTTCTCTGCATTTTATGTATTCCTTGTAATGCGCAGTAGAGTATATTTATATAGGTCACTGCGCAGTATAAACGTCCGTGTTATTATTATTTTTATTATAATATATTCAGCTGAAACTTTTGCATTACGTTGACAAAAACCAATCTATGTTCCTACCTTTAATGATTTGAAAGTTTGTCTTATGCTCAAGTGCCTGTTACACCGATAGTTTATTGACATCTGCGAAATTTCCCATGTATATATGCAACTGTAACTGTATATATGTATATAGAGAGAGTGAGTTTAGTTTGTAGTATTCAATGATCAAACATTCAATGATTCAAGATTTTAGTCAACTTTAGAGATATGTCAATTCTTAAAATCACACTCATTACGCAATAATGACACGAGGCAGCTTTCCCAACTAGTCCCATTTGATAAAGCTGTCTGGCAGAAAATTCTGCTTGACAAATTTCTCTGCTAAGCGAAAATTTAGTTGGGGCATAAGTCACAACAATGCATACTTAATGTTATTTTGACTGGTTGCCTGTTACATGTATTCGCTAAGAAATACTTCCCTGTGCTTGGCACATGTTTTTGCTAACAGACTTAATGAAACTGGGCCCTGGTCATTTTAATGGCCAATGACTCTGACGTTTAACCATGTAAGAGTTTTGGAGTGTCTAAATTCTGAAACCTGTTTCTTGCTTGAAGAATAGAAACCACAATGATTTAAACCGAATAAAATGGCCAAGTGGTAGGTGGATTTCTGACCAAAAAATATTGATCTAAAGCGAATAGAATAACGGAGTGGTAGGTGGATTTTTGACAAATAACATGTACACCTATAGCTGCTTATGAAAGTAAACCAGTCGCTTGATTTCTCAAGAAAAATTATTCTCCGTTTCTTTGTCCCAAAATAAAACTGACCTAAATTCATTGTGATCTGTATAAATGTTCCTTCCTAGTGGTAACTTGTTCGAATCCACATGACAGGTGCATCTCAATCAATATTTTGTCAAAATACAAAATTAAAATTCTCTCGATAACTTTTTTGATATGATTCATTAACACCTTTTGACAGAAACAAAATTCAGCTGTTAACAAAATTCTTCACAAAATAATCGCTGGGAACTTGTCTCTATCTTTCCTCCTCTCAAACTGGCCTGAGGGTTGGCATTTACATAAAAGAAACAACATTCATTTACATAATATGCATATTCATATATTTACATTTTTATACAACAGCTGGGATGGGTTTAAGGTTTAACCCTGGTGTAGTGATTTGGTTTGATCCTAAGCCTAAATCAGCGTCTAATACGATATCGTCTTCTGTGTGATTGGTTGGTTGAGCGATCTCTAGATTGACGCCGGAGAGCTGGTCAGCGCTGGAGCTATTCTCATCTAAGATCAAGTCACTATCGCTGTCTTCGTTGACATGCTCATCCTACGACAAGAAACGGAAACAAACATTACATATATTTTCTACCTTCTGCACAGGTAGTAGTTAAAAAGCAAGACAGTTCTTTTTAGAACTGAGAAGTCTCCCGCAGGCCACTGTTAAAGGAGAACGCTCTAGTCCCTGATTACGCACTCAGCGAGTAACAGATTACTCTATATGAACAATGAATCAATACTCACCATTACTGTCAAACATCTCGCCACAGGGTAACAGCAGAGAGGTAGAGTCTCTTTCAGATCTGCTCCTTTCCGAGTGAAGATCGGCTTGAAAAATCTAAACGCTTTATTAAGGAAGAAACCTAAGGTTTGAAACCTAGTCACTACACTTGAGCAAGATACTCTACCATAATTGCTTTGATGGGGCATAAAGCCATCCTGTGTTCTTGGATTGGTAGTGCACATAAAAGAACCCATAAAAGTTTAGTGGAAGAGTAGGGGTTAACCCTGGTGTTTCTGGTTCACATAGCAAGCACCCTGGTTTACAGGTTTCCCAAGGCTTGCAAGCTACAGTGAAAGAATAGGGGTTAACCCTGGTGTTTCTGGTTCACATAGCAAACACCCTGGTTTACAGGTTTCCCAAGGCTTGCAAGCTACAGTGAAAGAGTAGGGGTTAACCCTGGTGTTTCTGGATCACATAGCAAGCAACCTTGTGTACAGGTTTCCTCAGGCTTGCAAGCTACAGTGAAAGAGTAGGGGTTAACCCTTGTGTTTCTGGATCACATAGCAAGCAACCTTGTGTACAGGTTTCCTCAGGTATGCGAGCAACAATAATTAAGTCACTTATGAGGCATCCTTGGTTTCATTACCAGAAATACATAATAACAACAAAGCAATCTATAGTTGTCCATTCATGCAGACGTTAAATAATACCATAATTCAAAACATCTTGAACTCTCGAAATAAATACAGAGTAATTTTCTAATGAAATCTCTGTTCCACTCCTTTGTGATATGGTGCGTTGTTTTCTTAAAAGGATACTTATGGTCGAGGTCGTACCACTGTCTGACAAGCCATGCCTGATCATAACGCTTTCTTATTCTCACATCAATCTCAGTGTTTTGCTGGTGGAAAACAACAAATTAAATATTGAAAGCAGATTGAACGGGGAAGGGAAAGTACCAAGTATACAGTGCTTCATACACATGGATTTAAAGATAAAAACCAAATATTTATATTCAGATTGGCTGTGGTTAAATTCTTGCAACCTTGGTTTCAGCTCTTTTTTTCAATTCCTTCAGGAACTTACAAAAAAACTTTCATAATACCCAGTTCACACATAGACACCGCTTCTACTACGATGAAAAAAAGGGAATGAGAGAGTGGTCAATCCTGGGCCAAATGTGGGAGGATCTCCATGACTGTGGTTTGGTCGGGGTGGGATCTCCTAGGTCTGGAAGCTGCATTCTCTCCCCATGCTTATATTGCCTCAATCCCACAAACAGTTTCTACTCACCGATCCCACAACTTGCATTCCCTGCTGCTGGGCGGTATCCTCATCAGAGACCCCAACCCTAGAAACAATCATAGTGGAAGTTGAGTTGTCCCCCTCAGAAACAACCATCACTGCATTCCAAGAAGGCCCCAGGTCAAACCCTGACGGCCTTACAGCAACCCTTATGAGGGGGGGAGGAAGGGAGGGCAAGCATGCATCCAGAAGAGGGGGGTGGAGAGAGAGACAAAGGGGGAGGGAGTGACGCAATAGGTACAGAGGTAAAGTGATTAGTGGAAACATGTTGCCATGAGATACTAAGGAATGACATTAGAAAAACTCCTCAAAAATGGCTTGCCTTGGTTCCCCCTTAAGCCTGGTTCATACTTCATACAAATGCGATACAAATTTTGACTTCACAAATTTGTAACAAATGAATCGCAACGGCTGAACTCCTGTGAAGCATTTGTGGCGAAAACAGCCATGGTTGACGTCAAAATTCACTTCGGATTCGCAGGAAGTTTGAAACAGACTTTATTCTAGACATGGAAGCACACAGAGCCAAATTTCATAGAGCTGCTTTTAAAAGCACAAAAAGTAGCTCAGCACATCAACATTATGCTAACCAAATATGAGCAGGATACCAGTCACAGATGGTATATGTTGAATGGTATTTTGGCTGGTAAACTTCATCTGGTAAGCTTAATTCTCTGTGCTTAGCTCCATTTTGTGCTTAAAGCAATTCTGTGAAATTGGGCCTTGGTTCTTTGCCTCCTAGTTAGTGAATAGTGCTTGTAATTTGTATGCCAAATAATATTAAGTCTGATATTATGACTGGCAGTAAACGAGGCAGTCACTTGCAAGGGGTGTGGTTCGTTTCATCCCAGTATTTCCATGGCAACAAGAAAACAACATGTGAAAAAGTGCAATGGGTTAATTAGAACGGAATGGAAAAGTGATATCAAACAATGCCCTTCATTTGTGTACTGATGAAATGTTAAATGAAACGGAATGGTTATCCTTGAGGAAAATAGTTTTTCTCTTTTATCCTCGTCATTTGCTAAAACAGGTTTTAAGCCGTCAAATTATTTTACTCAAATTTGAAAAGTAAAAATGTTCTCTAATTAGTTAGTAGTTTGTTTGGTTAGCAATGAAAAAATTATAGATTTTAGAAAACTATAGATTCGATGACAATCACAGTTGAGTTATCAAGATGAAAAGTAGGTCATGTGAAAGGAAGGATTAAAAAGTGGCTGGGAGATAAAGCTGTTTGGAGGAGAGACATGTTTATTATATGGGCAGCCATGTTTCTTAAGTAGCCTTTTTACCACTAATTTACACTTGATGATATCAAATGGTTGACCAGCTCTTGCTGCTGGCTTTTACCATACTGATAAGTCTTGCAGCCTTGAATTACTCCTTTTATGAAATTGAATGAGCCGGGTGTTAAAATTACAAAAAAAAGGCCTGGAAAACCTCTATATTAGAAGCGCAATAATCTGGTACTTTCTGATCAGATTAAGACTAGAACTGCAATTGTAAATGTTAACATGGGGAACCAGAGAAGATGTCCACAGTACCTTATCTTTAGCCAGGTCAACATCTGAGTGGTCATTCCTCCACATATCACCACGGTAATCAAAACAATAATCAAGGTTGCCGTTAGCGATAGTTGCCGTGCCACAGTGGCGGTGTTACGGATGGCAAGTGCAAACGCAATAGCTCCTCTCAGTCCTGCAATCAGAGTATTAGTATTGAATTAGTTAAAAAAAACTGTATAATAACTCTCTTTGTGCCCGCTCTTTTCTTGCATTTTGAAAATACCCAGCTTTTTGAGGTTTTTCAAATTACTGCCAACAAAAATGTTAAGTCTTTCTCACCAAACAAAATGCATCTTCCTGATTTGTATGCCTTGGTACATCCCAAAGTCAATAGTATTTCTTGAGTGATAATGCCCTCTCATATGACACTTTTTGAGTCCATGATTAAGTACGATAGTGGCGCTTTCGGAATACATAAGTTAGAACCCAAATCAGCAACACGTTAGGTAGAATAAACAGATTTAATGATCCTACCTTTAAAGCAGACAGCTCCTCTCCACAGACTTACCTGAAAACATCAACATGTGCTGAATATTCCAAGGAATCTTTTGCTTTCTTCCGAGATTCAGTAAGAATGACAAGGGGTAAATATTGAGAAAACGACCCACGAGGATGGCAAACTGATGGACGTCAGAGTTAAGGAAACCTGTCACTTAGCGCCAGGGTTAACCAATTTGATTTGAGTTGATATAATCCCTATACGGCTTGAAAATTATTACATTTCAAGCTAGTGTACAGGATTAATCTGATTCTCATTACCATCAACACATTAAATTCTATCAAATGTCTAGCCCAATAAATGAATAAACAGATCCTTTAAAGACACTGTACACTATTGGTAATTGTCCAAGACCAGTCTTCTCACTTGGTGTATCTCAACATATACATAAAATAATAAACCTGTGAAAATTTCCTTGTTTTATCTATCAGACTAACATGGCTATTTTTTATTATAGACTAACTCAAACAATGATATTTCTTATCCTTACTGATCCTATTTAATATGTTTACAACCATCCCCCGCATTTTAGCCTCAGCATAGGTGTGGTCAAGTCGTTCAATATCTTTCACCGTGATAGCGTTCCATCTCTCTGCGCCATTCCTGCGACAATGGTGGTATTCTTGCGAGACCACTGGCCCCCGCAAGACTACTACTCTTGCGCTGTGCAGTCTCATCATTGGGGAAGTAGTCGACAGCCAGCAGCTTTGCAGGAGAGCAGTGATCTCGCCAGAGCAGTATTCGATTGCGGAAACCTGAAGCATTACACCACCACCACAACTAGACTAATTCACCGCGAAATACTATTAACAACTTGTCCACAAGTCTACCCTCAGCCAAATATTGTAAATATTAAATGAAAAATAAAACATCAAAGGATACAAAAGCAGAGAAGATGAAGCCCGCATCCCAGTATTGGTTCCTAGGATTGAACATGGAAATACCCATGTAGGAGAAAATAAAACTCTCCGCTAGGAACTGAGCCAGCTCAGCAACCTAGAAAACCAACAAGAGGAGGTGAGTAGTCAAGACAAAGTCAATCAATATGCGATAATCCAAATACAACACTGAGGATTGTTTAAATAATTTAACACTTATAATAATAAAGATCTAACATTTGAAGGGTTTTGGGTACTTTTTGTACAACACAAAAACACAAACGTCCACATATACACCTCTCTTGATTGTCATGCATGACGTCATAATTCTTAACCAAAATGAGGCTATAGGCTCACGTCAGCCACCACTTGCATAAATATTAAGAGAGGCATATATTAATTACATTAAATAAACACAGTTTAAAGAGAATGTTGATAGAAAGCTTTCCTTAAATTATTACTTGCTTAGGTGCTGTAGTTTATGAGAATTGAGTCAAACAATTTAGGGAAAACAATTTTCGTCTCAGTGAGACGAAAAAATTGTCAGTGGAAGTTAGTTTCACACTCGGGCTTATGCTGCAGACAAAAATAAAAATAATTGATATTTTTCAATACCTCTTTGGTTCGTTTCTTGGATTCTTCAGACAGATTGTTGTAGGTGTAATGAGCCTGCATAATCCCACAGAATAGCACCGCAACAATTCCTACAAAGAAACAAATGATATTGCAAATAATTACATTCTAACTTGAGACAACTCATCACGACCTTTCCCAGAGTATCCCAGAGTATCCAAGAGTATCCCATACAGTCTCCAAGAGTATCCCAGAGTATCCTTGTCTTGAACTCACCAGTAAGCTGAGCAGCTTCCGCCATTAAGTAGCACATATAAGACATGATGAAGAAGATAGCTGTCTCCAGAAGAGGAAAATCTCTGATACGAGTGAATTTAGTCACGTTAACAAAATCATGTTAAGAAATAATAATAAATTCACATCAGGTCCCTTCACATGAGAACATTTATAAGAAGAGACCTTTACTTAAACTTCTTTGATAATAGCAACTTCCAGTTGGGTGAAGCTATAGCCTTGATTAATTTTAACACTTTGAAATCTGTATATTTGTTATCTCTTTGTGATTTGACTGCAATTCAGCCTTTGGCTGCAATGGTCTTTGTTTTTAATCAACCATTTCAAATCAAATCAAATCAATATTAGGGCAGTATTTTGTTAATAGTTTCAAAGGATATTATTGCTGTAATACAGCCCATGACTGATCCAATCGCAAAAGAGCCAACAAAGACACCAATGAAGATCCCAAGGGATTTTAAAATTGGTCCTGCTTCGAAAGAGTCACTGTCGTAAGATTCCACTGACCTGTAAAAGACAAATCATTAAAGAACGTAAACATTGGAACTGTAAATCGAATACAAGTCTAACTCTGTAGTTGAATCTTTTTTACTTTAGTCCGTAAACAAACAAAAACAAAAATGCTTTCCAAAACGAAAACTGAGTTCTTCAATTTGCGCTGTGAAGTGTTTTAATTTTCCTAACCTTGGGAATGGACATAAGAAAGCCAAATTGTTATCAATGAATGCCCGTTATCATAAGATGAAACTCGGGTGGGATTCGAACCCACAACCTTTTTAATTCTAGAGCAGTGTCTATACCAACTAGACCACCGTCATTGCCAGGTAGCTAGAGGCAGTTGGAATCCTAAGTTTTAGCAGCGGTACTGCAACGATTTAATAGATGTTAATTTTGCATCGGGATAATGAATATTAATTTTGGTTTTACCCTCACAACGAAGTGTATTTTTTTCACAGAACTCAAGAAAGTGCTAACACACATCGGTTTAAGGATAAAACCAAAATTAATTTTCTTTATCCCCGATGCGAATTTAACATCTATTAAAGATGAAACTGTAGTTCAACTTTAAGCCAATTAAGAACTAAAGATTACACCAGCAGTCTGGTTCGGATTTGAATTATCCTATTTAACCTTCTTAAAGCAAACAGAATCACCCCACTGGCTATTAAGTGACATCTCTTATTGCTCAGTAATGAAGATCAGTTCATAAGCTTAACGATCTTAAGTCAAATCTTGTAAAGTTAAGATCTATTGGTTTAAGGCAGGGTGTACTTTTGGTAAATGTCAAAGACTAGGGGTCGATTTCACAAAGACCTAGGACTCGTCTTATCTCGAGTTAGGACATATATTTTCGTCCTAAGTTGGGAAACATCATAGGAACGATAACACAAAATATAAGAAGGGTTTAACATTTCTGCTGATCCAACAACAGAATTCAACTTCTGGAGATCGCTGGCAGAGCAACGACCAAACCAAACAGTACTGGAGCACAAAATAATGCAGGCTTGATACTTCACGGAGGCAACAAAAGTGATTGCCTCCGTGCCCCCTGGTTATTGCCTTGGTGCCCTTGAAATGCTCCAGTAGAAATATACAATTTCCTCATAGGGTGCCCTTTACCAGGGAGAAAATGCCTTGGTGCCCTCACCGTTTCAAAAATGAAGCACAGGTCTGTATGCTTTCAGTGAGTTTTCTTAGTTACCTTGAAAGTACAATGGCCACAGCATCATTAAGAACGCTCTCTCCGAAGACAAGAATGTACATATCCACATCAACTTGTAGATCGTGAAACACCGCCAACACAGTGACTGAAATAAGGACATAGGAAACAATCGATGTCAATTCCAAAGGCCATTCTACCCGTCTGGATTAGTGACTGTGGCTACGGCTGTTGCTAAGGGTGACTCAATGATGACTCAATGTTATACAGATTAATCAGCAGAGCTTGGGTTCGAGTCCCGGTCATGACACTTGTGTCCTTAACAAAGACACTTACCCATGATTGCTTTGTAAAGTTGGGAGGTTACCCGGTAGTGCTTGCTGCTCTACCAGCCAGGCTCTTAGTGGATAAAACTAAAGCCTACATCCGTATGAACTGTTAAGGGGGTAACCCTGTTTCAGCCCAGGAGTAGCTAAGGGTGTTGCTATGGGCATTCTATACTTAAACGCATGATGACTAAATGTTATACATAGTGATCAGCAGAGCTTGGGTTCGAGTCCCGGTCATGACACATGATTGCTTCGTAAAGTTGGGGAGGTAGTGTTTTCTCCTCTACCAGCCAGGCTTCTGATGGATGATACCCAAGCCTACATCCGTATGGACTAACCCTGTTTCAGCCCCAGGAGTAGGTGGCAACGGCCCCTGGAAATATAGATTTGTAGCGCACACCTTGAAGTGGTCGTCAGGTCTTGTGTGTCTGGCGACTTGCATAAAAATGTATAAAAAATTGGAAGAAGGAAAAATATGATCTACTTACCAGGGTCTGTGGCTGAAATCAAAGCTCCGAAAAAGAGAGAATCTTTAAGGTTGAAATCTGTCCTTTTCATTACTAATACAACTAACGAGTACATGATACCTCTGTCAATAAATAACAAAAACACAACAATAAATCACATTACAATTATACAAATACTATTTATTTATTTCATTTATGTATTACACATCCAATCGGAGCAATTAGAGTCAATAACTTAACAGGATAAAAAGGAAACAAGAAGAGATGTTCAGTTTGAGATGTTGGAGGAAAACCCCAAAAGAGAAAAGCCCATGCAATCAAGGGTGTGTTTTGGCGGTCGTAACCAATAACTGTTTTGGTCATTGGACAGTGATTAACCAATGGGCAACTCAACCAAAACAGTTATTGGTTACGACCGCCAAAATGCACCCCAGGTAGGGACTGAAAACACTATCCACATGCAAGGCTCCGGTCTCATAATTCATGAAAACTTCAATACTTGTCATAAAAAGTGTATCTCTTTGTTCAAGTTTCCTAAGCACTTTATTGCTTGATACCTGTACTATATAAGATAAGACTACTCTATTATTCTTAGTATTATTATTATTTCACAACATTTTGGGGGGATTTTTTCAATTAAGTTAGAACTAGACATTAAAAGTAAGGTTACAGACTTGTATTTTTGTTTTCATCTTCATAAGAAAATCGGAAAATAAGTGGATCACAAAACTGAATTTGACCTTGGGACCCCCTCTTCAAGAAACCTAAATCCTGAACAATCATGTTGATTAATTTTGAGCATTTCTCACTTACCCAACAACAAAGCAGGAAATTGCTGTGCCAACCATAGCATAGGTTAAAATGGAGCCCAGATTACGAAAGAAATGCCTCTGTATAAGAACATTATTAAATCATAAAATATTATTACTGCCTCAAGTACATCATGACCACACAGTGTTTTACAAAGCTTCAAATTTAATAATTATTTTAATAGTATCAGTAGTTATAATGCGCCATCTATTTTGTGTACAAGATCTCAGTCCGAGGCACACAGCATACAAAATTCACAGGCCTGAAATTTCAAAGAATTTTCATATTGGAAAAGAGCATTTCGTTGGCAAATCTTCAAATCTTTAGGAATTTTGTTTTAAATGGCATTAAGCCCCAAGGGCCTGCGTCCAAATCCAGGCCTGAAAACATTAACAAGCAACAATAGTTTTTTGTTTACTATAATCCAGAGGTTGCCGGTTCAAGTCCTGTTCTGTGAAGTTTTTCTTCATTCAACCACAAATTATGGAGTTAAAAAAAAAAACACGGATCAAAACTAAATCACCACCACCTCCCATGGGAACACTACAAATTGTCTCAGTAATTGGGGCGCCAAAAAAAGACTGCGAGGACAATTTCAGTCCTGATGTTGCATCTTACACATGTAGAGGCCAGAAGGCAGTTTTGAAGGTAATTCATTAAGTATTTTAGTCATTTTGAGGCATTTTTTGTGTGACAGTAATAGAAAATGTTGCCGTTTCAAAATCTAGCATGGCTTTCCCTGGGGCGCTAGTACGACTGATAATGACAACATTTTTGTAAAAGGGAATACAGCGCCCTAGTTACTGGGTCTCAAGATTACCTAACATGTCTCAGTAGGTCTGCACAGCCATAATCACGGGTATAAAAACAAAAAATTTCCATCAAAAACACCAGTGTGAAAATCACTGATGTAGCAGTTATCCCATTGCTATTGATATATCATTTAATAATGGCAATGATTAGTAAAAAGTACTTGAGTTTGTCGAATGTAAGATTGGCAAAGAATTTACTCATTAGTTGTTTATTTGGTACCTTTGTAACAAAACTTGTACCCATGATTGCAGCTATGCACAGTAGTAACACAGATTTTAATATGATACTTTTGAATATAAACAAACTCACTCTTTTGAGGCTATAACCAGCATAAAATATGATGGGGGGAAGCAACATGTTGAAGAAGACCTCCGGGTCAAAGTTCACCTGTTGATAAAGACAACATATTGTACAAACAGTTTTTAACCCTGCTGAGAAGTCGTCTTTGTTTAATTGGCCACGCTCTTTGAAGACCCGACCCATGGTGACTCTCGCTACCACTCTAAGTGCACAAAATAGCCATCTGAACCCTTTTGAAAGGGTGGAAGCCTCCGCTGCACCTCCTATATCACAGCTAATAATAGATGACCTCAACGCGATAGGCCTACTACAACATGATCAGGCTGTTCAAGTAGTTCAGGATTGGCCTGGATGGCACAAATGAATTTGTGAAATTGAGTCAAGTATACCCTCTTTAGAAATGATCTCACCTTCTCAACAAATGCGGATGGCACAGTGTAGGCGCCTCCCTTGATGATGCCCAGCCTGTTATATTGAAACGTCACACTCTTATTACTGGGGTATTCCAGTGAGAGGTAGATGCTGCTTGTAGCTTTAGAGATGTCACACTCTTGGGCGTCCGTTGTGATCGGGTCATGTTCAGGCCCATTTGTGTCAGCTGTGTACCACACTATGGCACCTACTATTGAACCTGTAGCAAATTTAGAAAACAGTTGGTTTTCATTTCTTACATCTTACTTTACTTGAAATCAACACCCTAGCGCCTTGGCACCTTTGTAAAAAGTGCCATAGTGCCAACTTATTTGATTATTAAACACAAATAATAATTCAAATATTAAGTTATTAACACTCTTTCATTGACTGGAGTTAGACCCAGTAACTGGGGCGCTGTACTCCTTTTTCAAGATTTTGTCATTATCGGTCGCTAGTACGACCAATATTGTTGACAAAAAAGGAGTACAAGTTTTTTACAACAGGCACACACCAGTAACTACTAACCGGGTATAGACTGGAGTACATTTTTCATTAGACCTAGTAATTCTGTACTCATTTTTAACATTTTTGACATTTGCATTTTCGTACTATGAGAAAAAAAGGACCAAAATTAAAATGCAAAAAAAAGTAAAAAAAATCTTTTTTTTAATGAGAACAGACAGGGGGCAGAGAATGGCAGAGCCCCCGACTTCCTGGGTCTAACTAAAAAACAAATTGTTTACTAATTTTAAATATAAATTAAAGCCGAAGGAAATACTTTCAAAGTACGAAAGCAACAGGGATACTTTGCAGTTCATGTAATTTGGCCATCAGCTTTTAACTTTAAACTTACCATAAATCATAGCTAAGCCGGTTTCATGTATGAATCGGAAACGATGCGCCTTGAACAACCAAATTGTCAAAATTGTCAAAACCAACAACGACAGGAAAAGCAATAAATTAAGATTATCAAGTTGGTGTTGAATGGACACTTCCTCCTCTGCAACTTTCTCAGGGTGGTCAGTTTCACATGCTTGAACTGGTGACTGTTCGGTGGACTGAGTTTGAGAGGAATAAATACATGCTAAAAGGAAGAAAACAGTCGCTAAATTTGACATTGTACGCGGACACGTTCGTCGATGATAGAACGCCATCTTGGAAAAGCCCCTCCTCCTAAATTTACCGGCGGTTTATTTTTGTTATTGTTAGTAGAAGGGATCGGCTTTGAGGAGGCGGTCAACCTTTCGCAATACGTCATCATCACTCATAAAATATAAAAAAATATTGGCCTTTTATATGAAATTGTTTTTAACAAGAATTTATCTAATACATGCGGTAAATAATTAGAAAGGTTTTAAATGAATGAACATCTCTGATGTCACTCTTTATGTTGAAAATGACCGTCAGTATCATGTGGAAAAGAAGTCACGCGCTTGATCCAATAATCGTTGAGCGCCCTCTCGCACTCATAAAAATTATATCTCATAGCCCATAGTGTTGTCCAATACTATTATTGCTCCACCACAGAATCTATTTTTGTTAAAGAGTTTACCCTGGTTGCAAATAGTTTTAAGTTTAAAGAATAACTGACTTCCAACACACTCAACCGTTTGTGTTGTATTCTTCAACACGGGTTTACTTTTCAAGCCTATTACAGACTCCAATTTTGGAGTTGTTTGAGTCCAACACTTTTGAAACAGTTGTAATGGTTTATCACATAAATAGGTGATGGTTCTGCAGATCACAAGTTGGCTAAATAAACTGTTAATCTTACACAGTTTAGAAAAAAATACCGCATTGGAGACAATTGGAGAGAATACAGGCATGAATTTCTTATGAGCACTGAACAATAGCGCAACTGGATAGTTGACGGGAGTGCATCTCACTGTTCCCTTGGTTCGAATCCAAGTTGGCTCACAAAATGTTGTTTTCTTCCCTTTTATACATGACATTAAAACTATAATCGTACAGAGAGAAAGAAAACGTTTCTTTGGAACAGAACATTTGGATATAATGTGTCTGTAGTTCATTAATATCGCAAATTCTTGGTTCGATCGGAGTTCGTCGGTGCACAGACGTCTTTAACATTAGAACAATATTGCTGTATGCTGTACAGAGTAGAGAGAAAGAAGGCGGTTTCTTGAGCATGTGTCGGTAGTTCCATGGTAGTTCGTAGTATGTGAGTCCATTGATTTGCTCCAAATTGGCTGTAACTTTTACCTTTTAGAAAAAATAACTTGATGCCGTATAGCCGTACATAAAAAATACTAGACTTTTATCAGAACAGAATAGCGCACCCGGATTGTTGACCAAAACCTTTCACCTACATTCAATGTTGCAGACGACGCGTCGACGGAAAGTGCAGCTGCCAAAATGTAACTCACGGGCAAATCAAAATACTTATCAAAAGAAAACATTGTATCCAATAATGCTAATCACTGGTTCTGAGGTACATAGGGCTACGCAGCAGAGACGGGGTTTTAAACTTTTGAAGAAAAGAGCCGCTTGCTGCAACAAAGTCTTGCTGGCGTGCCGTAAAACACACGCTTCCGATCCGACTGCACGTACTTAATTTTGTTAACATAATGAACACAAACTCTCTTGTGTCAAAATCATCATGAATAATTAAATTGAAACAAAGATTTAAGTTATTTTTATTCGGCTGGTACTGGAAGTAAAGCTAAATTGTATCTGAACAATATCAGATCGGATAACCCACAATACCCTCTCGTTTTTTGTTCAAAAACATATTCCAAACGGCAACTTGTTGACGAACCGATCTTCCTTCATTCCTACGATAGGCATATAAACCTTTAAAGCCAGCTCGATCATCACGACCCCTTTACAGGACAAAGGAGAAAGGGCGCGCACGTGCTGTTACTTCTGGGTGAAGAGTTTGAACTTTCACTCAGTTTCACAGAACTTGGTCAAGGCTGTGACGACATCACGGTCATGAATCAATAAAAGTAGGACCCCCCCCCCCCCCTGCAACTGGGTGGGAGTTCATGATTCCATCAGGACGTACGTGCTTGACGAATGCTTTCCACGCTTTTCATGGAATGTTGATTATTTTTCTTGTGTGTGTGCATTATATAGTCGGGAGTCGAGTGCTCAAAATCTTCATTTAGCATGTTGGCATGCATAATGAATTGGAAGGGAACGGCCGAACATTTCCCTTTCTTGAAGTAATTCATGACATGCACTTAGCTTGTAAAAATAAATGGCGAACGTGTTCCGTCGACCAAGGGCCGGGCGTTTTGCACGGGGGCGGACACAACTGCATATGCAAATGTGTCCGGGTGGACATTTATGCAGCAGCATCCGGGCGGAGACGATTGCATATATTATGCAAAACCGTCCGGCGGACAGTATTGCATATGCAATACTGTCCTCCGGATATGAATAGAGGACATAATTGCATGCGACAACGGCACCGCCCCCTTCCAATTCATCCACTTTCCAATGTTCATCACCACCAAATAAAGCCTTGCAAAATATAATAATGATGGATCTGTGGTTTGTAAAATATTTCAATTCAATTCAATTCAACAATATTATTGTTGTTGAATTAAACAATAAAAGTCACGGGATCGGAATCACCATAACTGCATCAGCTAATCGAGACAACAGAGGGAGAGCTAGCTGTGTCCCGCTAGACAGTTATGTCATCACCGAATGTATTTTCACCGCACACACATAACGTCCACACGACCTGACTGGATCGGACCTCTTTATATAATCCACATGATTATTCTACTCTCTCACAACTAGGTCATTCTTCAGTCAACGGTCGATGCATTCATGCTTATTGTCCAGTTGTTGTTGGTTGTACGTCCTTGCAATGTGTGTGTTTGAGGTAGGGTATAAACGAGTTGTTAGCTTGCGTTCTCACCACACTACAGAGGGTTCCCCGGTCCATGCTTCTTTCTCCACGCTCAGTCAAAGCCGGAGGTGGAACTATACCTCTACTTACGTTTGATATCGAAGGTTTGTAGTTCTACTTACTATATTCTCATAGATGTTAGAAATATTGTTTTTTTGTTACTTCTATGTTCTAACTCTATTCTAAGTTGTTATGCTGGTGAGATAGTCATGTTTTGTTTTCTTCACTGTGACACTGCCCTGCCTGGTGTTACGGTAGCGGTAGGAAGGAGACTCTCTGGTCGTAGTAAAAAATAGACCCAGTAATCTTCGAAGCGCACGATCCCAGTTACTGGGTCTAACCCTGGACGAGTCCAAGCTGGGCTACTGGTAGGACTAGTTTATTGATGATCAACTAGCTGTTGCAATTGCATGCAATGGAGGTGGACCGACAGGGGACACTTCTACTATGGCTGTTGTAACTTTCCACTATAATTAATAATAATATAACTTTTGTATAATTTGGTTTGCGGTAACACCATGTGTGTATCTACTTGCCAGGTAGAGTTGTTGTTAGGGAACTGTCTTGCTTTATTCTACTGTCGTGGAGTAGATAATCGGAGGTTCGGGAGACTTCTCAGTTCTGAAAAGAACTGTCCTGCTTTTTAACTATTACCAGGGCGGATGGTATAGAAATTAGACTGAATTTGAAATGCTCTGATTTTGTTGGTTGTCATCTCACAAAGTTGTTACCCCTATTGTTTTTTTTCTGCCTAGATATCTTAACTTAAGTGTTTTCTGATCAGTTAGGCATTTTGTTGTTTTGCTAAGTGCATGGTGAGTGCGTGTGTTTGTTGTTGTTTGTGTATTTTAGTTTGCATTAGACCCAGTTTGGGGCGCTTTACTCCTTTAAAAAAAGAAAATATTGAATATTCTTTTTTTAGCTTCTCACAGTACCTCGGCAGTAACTGGGGCACTGTACTCCTTTTTTCAAATTTTGACATTATCGGTCGTAAGACAGAATGTCAAAATTCGAAGAAAAAAAGTTTGCAAAATTTGTTGGGTTGTAGCCCATTTAAAAGTATTTCCTGACCAGGTTGTATTTATTGCTCTAATATATTTTGTTCTTTTTGAAACTGTAAAAAAAAATCTATTAACTGAATATATTTCCATAATTAATGGTACAGAACACAGATCTACATTTTTTTAAATTATGAGTAACGATTTTCAGGCCAGTGTATGCCTCGTTTTAAAAAGGGCAAGGACACAGAGGCATTTTCTCTGTGGTAAAAGGGCACTCTCCCTGGAGCATTTCCAGGGCACCAAGGCAATGACCAGTGGGCATGGAGGCTATCACCTTTGTTGCCTCTGTGAATTATCAGGCCTGGGTTTAATTATTTTTTTGAATGACCAAACCAATCAGTAATCTTCTCCATAACAATATGTTTTTTACTTGTTGCCTTTTTTCAGGTATGAAAGTGTGAGTTGTACCCTGCTGGTGATATCTAAAACCTTTAAAGAAAATAAATAATAAAGAAATTTGCATAACAATGGGCGACGATACAGCAAAGACTGGAAAGGGTGATGTCATAGATCACATGACATCTTTCCCATTGGACAACGCTGGTCTGGCGGACATTCGGACTGACGAAGATGTTCAGATGAAGCCAGGAGATGGAACGCACATTACGTATCGAAAGGGGAAAGGAATGAAAAAATACAAGAAGAGTTTGAAGAAGTTGGTGCCGTTCAGACCAAAACCAAAGTGAGTACAAAGTGTTTTCGTTTACGTTTATCAACTCTGAAATTCATAAACTTTGTAGTACAGCTACATAATTTACCAGGATTTGTAGTGCATTTAAATGAACCTGGGGTTGATTTCACTAACTTAGGACTAGCCTTAAGTTTTTAACATCTCCTAGGACTAAACCTAACTCTTTGTGAAACCGACCCCAAGAACCCTTATCGTGGGAGAGTATTTAACCTCGCAGTGTTTCTGGATCATATAGCAAGTACCCTCGCTGACTGGTTTCACTAGGTTTGCGTGCTACAGTGATTGAGTTCATGTATGAGGCATCCTTGGTTTCAGTAACATTATAACAAAAAAATGTATAACAATCATTACAGAAAACAAATAATAACAATATTAAAACTACCTGAAATGGAATTTGAGAATGACCAATGTTCTGACTTTGCATCAAAAATGTTTGATTTCAGGAAAGAGCCCTTTGTTCCTCTGGACCACAGCGGACTATTCTCGTTTCTAACTCTCTCCTGGATGACGCCAATCTTTAAGAAAGCTGTCAAGAGACCACTTGAGTTGGTAGATTTCTTTACGATGTCTGAGAACGATAGTGGGGATCTAAACGGTCAGAGGTAAGTTAACGAAACTTGAGAAAAATGGTAAGCTATGCAATATTTCTGATGAAGGATAAAAGTGTCTACTGCACCGGACTTGAGCTTTGGTGTTTTCTGAGTGTGGGTTTGAGTCCTGGTCAAGGCATTTGAAGACACTTTTACCATAGACTGTGTAAGTCTTGTGTGTATTGAAAATGACAAAACAACTCAAACAAAAACTGCAGGCCTGGAATAACACATTGGCAAAAGCGCAGGGCACCACAGCAAATTTTGTGGGTGCCAAGGATTGATTAAAGACCTGTATTTTTCCTAGGAAGGGTGGTAAAGTAAGAAGTCAACCTCTCTAACTTGACCTGATTTCTTTCTCGATCTGCAAGTCACTTTGTCGGCAAGTCATGTTTTTTGTCTGTGGTAAAGGACATTCTATACGGGAAATGTCAACTTCCACGTGTCATGGGACACTCGGTAGCAATTACGTGGAAATCTGCTAATAAAGGGGAAACCTCCTTCCTCTGTGTACCAAAGTGGGTTAAAGGGAAGGTACACGTTTGGTAATTACTCATAACAAATATAACTTAAACACTGACTTGGTAACGATCATTGGAGAGCTGTTGGTAGTAAAAAACATTGTGAGAAACGACTCCCTCTGAAGTAACACATTTTTTGAGAAAGAGGTAATTCCTCACTGAATTATAAAAAAGACTTCTAGTTAGAGGTCTTTTATTCCTATCTGAAAGCACACAAATTCGTCCAACAAGGGTGTTTTTTCTGTCATCATTTTCTCGCAACTTCGATAACCGATTGAGCCCAAATTTTCACAAGCTTGTTATTTTATGCTTATGATGGGATACAACAAGTGAGAACACTGGTCTTTGACAATTACCAATCGTGTACAATGCCTTTAAAGGTCTCTCTACACACCATAAGTGAATGTCGTTGGAGGTCACTTAACCACTACTTAATTCTGAGGAATTTCCGATCACATGGAATCCCAGAAAACGATGACAAATTGCCAAAGTGGTTGTTAGTGACTTTTGTAGGTGAGAGTTGACTCTATTTAAAAATAGGCAAATCCCGGTTTTAAACTCGCGCATCAAAGGAAATGTTGTCTTTTAACAGGTGAGGAGAAGAAGCGCGTGTCAGTCACTCTCGAATAAAATGCCTTAAGGGTGCGGTGCGTTTCCTCTTTGATTTTACATGTTGGTCAGGCATGATAACTATCAATCAATCATGTAGGTAAGAGGTCACTCTCAGTCATTAGATAAAGCAGGGCTCAATGTTTACACTAGACCTTTGGCTCGATGCCAGTGATTTCAGTACACTCAAGACAGGACAGTGATTTCAGTTTTTTTTTTTCAATTCAGCATCTTTGCCTTAAAAGATTGATGATCAAATGTTGTGTCTCATAAAACAAGCGATCAATCTTCAATCATCTAGTGTTTTGTTCAAACGGACATCCCAAATTTTCAGAAAATAACATAAAGTTGAAAAATATAATTTTTCATCTCTGGGGAATTATTAGCATTCACTTTTATCAAATAAACATTTACCTGGTTTGATGAGTGCCTTTGACTCATGTAAGTAAAATTTTCGGACCAAACATGAATTTTTTTTCTAAGTATTAGTCAGTGACGAAGAATTAGCGACTTTTCATGTCACAACACTCGTATTTAATATGGTTGAAGTTTGTACTACAAATTAAGCACTGCTTTAATAATGTTCAAATGTTTGATGCAAATTGAGGGGTCCAGGGAATTGTATCAATCATGATCATTAAGTTTATGAGTTTAAAATTTTATGGATGTCCTCCAGATGCCTGCATTTTAACTGCTCCATACTATAAAATCAGTTAAGCGTATCAGTTTGTCAGAAACATCTATCTTGTTATTAGCATAATTATGTAGTTGGTGCATACCAGGAGACATGATTGAATGCGGATAGTGGGGAAACTGCTGGCAGTACAACCCTAGAGTTTCCTATTGAAGGCACTGGACACTGTTTGTAAAGTACTCAAAATAATTGATAGCATAAACACTTAATTGGTAATGAGAAATGGAGAGCTGTTGATATTATACTCTTTGTGAGAAATGGTAAAGCTCCCTCTGAAGTAGTATGGTTTTTGAGAAAGGTGTTTTTCTCACTCAAAGACTTAAAGACTTTAGGCCTGATGAAGCCTTTTTTTAGGCATCTGAAAAAAGCTCTTAAATGTTTTGCCGTTTTTGGTTTCCTTTCATTACTGTCTTGCAACTTGAATGACTTAGAGATGCTATGTAAGATTTTTTGCCCCAACCATTAAAAAATAAGGTTTTTTTTAGTGAATGGTTTTTCAAGGAGTATCACCAGCTCTAACGAAAAAAGTTTAACTTTTACTTTTAATGGTCAGGAACCATGACAAAAATTTAAAACGTTTCTTATAAAACACATAAGAACTGGTCATGTGATATATTGTCGGGATCCTGACAAAAACTTTTGAGCACTTTATTTCACTGCTACTAATAGTTGGCGGACTTTTTCGAGCAATGGCTCAAATGAAAGCTTGTAACTTTCTCGACCCCCATCAAAGTACCTTTTTTTTTGTCAAGTCGGCCCAAAATCTGACTGAGAATCTTTAATGTCAAAAATATGTTTATTTTAAATTGATAACATTGAAATAACATTGAAAAGTGTTGAAATTGGCATTGAAAGAAAATGTGCCAACTGTTGATTTTCGATAAACATCTCAACTATAACGATCCTTTTTCTCAGTTTTATTCTCTCGCATCTCTTGGTGTGTCTACTTTCACAACTTTTGAACCAAAGGTGATATCAACATGGGATTGAAGTATGAAAAATTACCTAGGTCACCAACGACTCGTTTTGCTTTGATCAAGTAACAAGTAAAGGAAGTCAAATGTCACGCCAACATTTTGTAATCTTATCAGTGGCAATAATGACCTAATAAATTATTAAAGAGACAGAGTGTAATTTACAGTCCATGTTGCGGTAATGATAAGATGCTAGATCAACAATTGGCAGTATGTCTACTTACTAAGCACATAAAGTAATAAAGATTGTCTGAAATGAAGTGTTGGTATCGCTGGAACTCCCCAAGCATAAGAAGGTGAGAGGTTGTCACCAGCGCAAACCGCTCAGTCAGGATTCTCAGATTCAACCTCATACAGATAAAATAAAAAACAGTATAATATATGATATCAGGTAATAACCCACAAGAGCTTCTGACTCGCAGCCCCGAAGAAAGATATTGACTCATAGGGAGATATTGCCAATACAGGGCTGGCAGGGTTAGTCATTTAACTTTTTCAGTGACCGGCCAGTAGGACCAGTTTGCCTGGCATTTCACTAATCCATCACCTTTTCCATGCCTTTTCGTATACCTATTTCATTGTCAAATTGTTACTGTAACAATTTGGTTCGCCAGTAAAAGAGAAATGTTTCATTATTTTGTCATGGTTGAATGAAAACAGTATAGAAAGATGACTCAGCAATTTTGAAAGAACTTTCCGATAATATGTGATACTGATTAATTTGAAGTACCCTCAACATTTTACTTGATAAACAACTTCAATTTTATTGAATAGATATTCATATTGTTAGTCCAAACAATTGAACCTCTATTCATGATAACGATTCGAGATTAAGAACTAAAAATACCCTTGAAGGACATTTCCCCTACATATTGCATCAGAAATTCAGCGATGTAGCTATTGTAAGGAAAAGGCCCAGAAATTGCAGGCATTTCACATGGTTCAGTGCAGCCTGTCTGTGGACATAATAGATTAGCGAATACCACTGAGTCAATATACACTGTTAGGGAACTAGTCCCCTGATCTGCACTTTGCCCTACATGTTGTATATTCTCACTAAAGATACTGGACACCTTTGGTAATATTGTCAAAGACCAGGCTTCTCACTTGGTGTATCTCAACAAATGCACAAAATAACAAACTGTATAAATAACTGTGAAAGTTTGAACTCAATTGGTCGTTGAAGTTGCGAGATAATAATGGAAGAAAAAACACCCTTGTCACACAAAGTTGTGTGCTTTCAGCTGGTTGATTTCGAGACCTCCAAATCTAATTCTGAAGTTTTTAAATCAAATTCAAATATTTTAGTGGAAAATTACTTCTTTCTCAAAAACTACGTTACTTCAGAGGGAGCCGTTTCTCACAATGTTTTATACTATCAACCTCTCCCCATTATTCGTTACCAAGTAAGGTTTTATGCTAATAATTATTTTGAGCAATTTCCGATAGTGTCCAGTGCCTTTAAAGGGACTGTTTGTTTTCTATTTTTTGTCGTGATTAAGCATGGAGGAAGGAAACATGGACGCCTGTGGCTCTATATGGAATAATTAACTCTCACCAAGTTACTGCAAGCGTGCGTGCTCTCTCTTTAGATTTACCTTGAAAATAATTACTTAGGACTGATGAGTGAAATGTCGTTGTCTAAGCCTTTGTAGTACCCAGTATCAATTTTCTTCAGAGAACTAGTATATTTTTTTCTTTTAACTTGTTTGTTGTCTTAACATTGACCACATGTTGAGGCAGGTGATTCCATAACTCGGCAACCCAGCAACCTGTTTGGACAAGAATTTTGACAAGAAAATTAGTCCCTTATAGAGCTGTTTCTTAAAGTGTTTGAAGTTGTGTCTCTTGTGGTTTGATATGTTCCACTAGGCTGTTACCAATCTTACAGATCTCAATTAGATCTCCTCTAATCCTTCCAACTTCCAATTCGATATGAAGGGAGGCGCGCGTGTGCATGGCAGGCAGCATGTGGGAGGTGAGAGGCGGGCCTACCCAAAACTAAATTTGACAAAAGCCTGTTTCACAAAAGGTCTCTAAACTGTAAACGATAGTCGTTGGTTTTTGGTGTTCATGTAGAAAGGGCTATAGCCCCTCATAAGGGCACTCCCTGTTATTTACACATACTCACATTATAGCTCCATAGTTGCAATACAATGTCCTTCAGCTTACTGTATGCACTTAATATGTGAACAAGAGGAGCGAATCCTCTCTGGATTTCTTGGTGTCATCTCATGGCCTAATGGTTACAGATGCAAGCTTTGGTGTTTTTGATCTGGGCCCAGTTGAATGGCTCTCCTCCTTATACCCTTACCTATACCTTTTGTGAAATATCCTTCACGGCAAACAAAAGTTTACAAAAGACTTCATGGCAAACAAAAGTTCACAAAAGACCTTTTGGCAAAAAGTTGCTGGTTATTTTTTGCCTTGCTGCCCTGGACATAATTATATTTTACGAAATGGTCATGTAATAAAATTGTTTAATAACAATCTAGCCAAACCTGGGTGCTATGTTCTCCAACTTTTGAGGTGATTTTGATCAATTTATGTAGGCGTTTAAGAGTTGTTCCTGTGAGCCTTGAGAATTTGAGGAGTGCCTCATGGCAGCAAGTCGGTTGGGGGAAAACAACTGTTTCTTGGTGTTTTTCTGGGGTAAATAGCAAAAGTTCCAAGCGGCTGGCCTGCCAATATTTGAACAGAAGAAGTCGCTTGCAGTCGCTTGCAGACGCTTTGGTCTCTAAAGTGCCATTCCAACAACAGCAATTTAACTGGGGTTCTTTGCTTAATTTTTTAGCAAAGTTGTAAAATGTAGCTATGTTTGACAAGATTTTGCAAGAGCACTTGGATAGTACATGTAGAAACAATTGGTGTTCTTTCACTTGAGGTACATTTTGTAAAATTGTACAACAATGCTACATTTTAGCAAGGGACCCTTGCTAAATTGCTCTTGTGTGAAAGGGGATTAAAGGATTGATTACACCATGGAGGAAGCCTGGATGTATTCTTCTTCCTCCGTCATCTCACATTCCTTTCTTATCCATTTATTTATGTTATCCATTCCACATCCTAGACTAAATTCCACAAAATGTTTTTCTTTCTCAGTGCAGCATCTCTAATTGGAATCAACTCCCATTCTGCCCTTTCAAAATTTGTGTTCTTAAACTTGACTTAAATTCCGCTTTTCAATCTGACAACATCTGCTCTTTGGTTTCACTATTAAACTTACTGACCCAGTTTTTAAACATGCATTTAGGTTTGAACTGTTTTTATTTCTTCCTCCATGATTTGAACAAGTGCTAACACTTCTTCCTCCATGATTTGATAGTGCTGAGACATCTTCCTCCATGATTTGATAGTGCTGAGACATCTTCCTCCATGATTTGATAGTGCTGAGACATCTTCCTCCATGATTTGATAGTGCTGAGACATCTTCCTCCATGATTTAATAGTGCTAAGACATCTTCCTCCATGATTTGATAGTGCTAAGACATCTTCCTCCATGATTTGAGCAAGTGCTAAGACATCTTCCTCCATGATTTGATAGTGCTGAGACATCTTCCTCCATGATTTGATAGTGCTGAGACATCTTCCTCCATGATTTGATAGTGCTAAGACATCTTCCTCCATGATTTGATAGTGCTAAGACATCTTCCTCCATGATTTGATAGTGCTAAGACATCTTCCTCCATGATTGGATAGTGCTAAGACATCTTCCTCCATGATTTGATAGTGCTGAGACATCTTCCTCCATGATTTGATAGTGCTAAGACATCTTCCTCCATGATTGGATAGTGCTGAGACATCTTCCTCCATGATTTGAACAAGTGCTAAGACATCTTCCTCCATGATTTGAGCAAGTGCTAAGACATCTTCCTCCATGATTTGATAGTGCTAAGACATCTTCCTCCATGATTTGATAGTGCTGAGACATCTTCCTCCATGATTTGATAGTGCTAAGACATCTTCCTCCATGATTGGATAGTGCTGAGACATTTGAGAGAAGATTGATTTCATTTGTCATTTGCCTTGGGCCTGCGGTCCAGTGTAAAATTCAAGCCTTGATGTTATTTTATCAGTTTATATTCTAGAATTTGTGAAGTATAGAAATGTTTAGTTGCCTTAGTTAGTTAGGCCTATATACTTCTTTTTGTTGTGCTTTTCCAGTGACAAAAAGTAATAAAACATTTGTTTATTGCTGTATTTTGACAGATTTCAAGCATTATGGGAAGAGGAATTGAAGAAAAATGGCAAAGAGAAAGCATCGTTGAAGAAAGTTTGTCTTCGATTTGTTCGGACTCGTCATCTAATGAGCCTGTGTTTCCTCCTTATGTCCGTCTCTTGTATCTTCGTCACCACAGTAAGTCCAAATATTTGTCATCCCCAAAATTCTCAAACTTCCCCAAATACACCACCGCCGGACACTGTAGTATATTCCAGTTGAATCCTGCCGGGGCACTATGTGGATTGGTTTTTCAGTCCGTACTTTGGTGCCTAGTGGGTTTTCCCGGACAGTTCTCTGGGGTTTTCCTTTCACATCTAAAACTGAAACTTCTTTCCTTGTCTTCTCTCCATTGGGTTCTTAGCTAGTACAGTGATTAAGTTCACTTTTCTGAGAAGCATTGGCTTCACAACCACAATAAATTAATTGAATGAAATCTGAATTGCAAATCAATAATGGTGAAGTGTCTTGCAGAAGAACACAAGTGTCATGACCAGAATTCAAACCCTGAAGGCATGAGAACTTGAGTCTGATAAGCTAAACTGCTTGGCCACAACATGCCACATACCCATTACAGAGATAAGAGCTAAAAGGCTGAGTCACACTGCAGCGATAACGAGAACGATCACAACGCAGAGAGAACGCATTCTATTGGTTGAATTGCTCCACGCAGAATACGCACACGCTCATTCAACCAATGGAATGCGTTCTCTTTGCGTCGTTATCATTATCGTTCTCGTTATCGCTGCAGTGGGACCGAGCCTTTATATTAGACTTGTATTTAAATTCAGACATTTATGTCTGCCCGGTGACAAAATCAACTTCTTAAGGCTCTTACAGTGCGTCTCTTACGCTGAGGATACTGTTACCAAAAGCTTATTAAGACTCTAGCACTGAAGATACTGAGGATGTAACTCCTTGCAGGGGTTGCTGTACCAAAAGGTGGAAAAGCTATCATTTCAACATTCCTCCTGCAGTTTGGATCCTAGCTTCAGACTTTTTTATAAGGAATGACACATACAGGCACCGACTCCAGCAGCCGATTTCACGAAATGCTAGGATTCCTGGAGTTAGGATGAGTAACTCATGAATCCTAACTTAGGATGGGTTCAATGCATCCTAACGTCTATGGATACGGAACTTAACTTGTTCTTAGTTCTAAGATTAAGCCTAAGTTAGGAAGGGTTTGGCGGCTGGCCTGGAATTTCATCTTTGAGAGGGCAAGGCCATTTTCATTTTGCAAAGGGCACTTCCATTGAAAAATCTTATAGTCAATGGGAAACGTTTGCAGGGGCAACAAGACCAAGACCAGGGGCACCATGGCCTGCGAGTACTTCTAGGCCTGCGACTCCGCTCATCAGCCGAGTAGACCAGAACTAGAAGAAAGGCTGCCTGTCTGACACTCTGAGAAATCTTGTGTTGCAGGGCCTATACAGTGGTTTCATGACTCCTTTCAAATCCATACCCAGATTTGTCTATGAGAGTTTTTGTTAAAATGATTACATCAGACACTGGTTGTACCTTTTCCAAATAGATTAGCATTCAATAATTACAGTTTGGTTGGCTTAAACCATAGAGCAAGGACTAGCTCTTTGCTTAAACAAACAGAAGGTAGAATAACTGCATGTTCAGACAACACCCCCCCCCCTCCCCCAGACAATGATCCAACAATTTATCTTACTTAACTTGTTCAGTGCCCGATTTTTGTTTGCATTTTGAACCTACAATGCCCAGCTTTACGAGTTGGAGCAAAATGCATTTTGCTGATCCGTGTTGCCTCGGTACATTCCAAAGTCAATAGTGTTTCTTCAGTGATAATGCCCTCTTGTCATAGGCTTGTGATAACTATAAATATCATGGGTTGTAAATGTATGTATGATTGATGACACTTTTTTAGTTCATACATGACATAAAAAAGATTGTACAACGACATTATACAAGAATGGCGCTTTCAGAATACATAAAATAGATTGTACGTGTATAAAACCTAGGGTTCAAAATGCAAACAAAAAGCGGGTACTGAAGAATTACTATCAAGACAATTTATTAACAAAAACTAAACTAAAATTCCTAAAAAAATAAGTAAAGCAGGCAAAGAGGATTAAAATTTGATGTTTGTATTTTGTTCCCTAACCAGGCAGTATTAGTCCAGCGGCTCCTAGAGTACACCGAAGCTGAGGAACAGAATGTTGGATATGGATTAGCCATTGTCTTCTCAATCTTAGCGCTAAACTTCATACGTATTTTCTGCGATGTTACGTACTGGACTACAAGCTTTCGTACAGCTACACGTCTCCGTGGTGGAATTCTCTCCATGATGTTTAAGAAGATTGCCAGGCTACGAAGTCTTCAAGACAGGACAGTTGGCGAGGTTTGAATTCTTCATTTCAGTTCTAAGAGGGCCCAAACGTATGGGTGGGAAATCCACTATACTTCAGGAGCTTGTAGCTTAAAACTTTTCCTGGACCAGACAATGTGTTTCAAGGCCGGATTCAAAATGAGTATTAAAGGATTTGGGTACTTTTTCAAAATGTCCATAGATTTACATTAAACTTACAGGGTTTGAAGATAATGATAGTGGAAAGCTTCCCTTCAAATATTACTTACTGGGGTGCTGTAGTTTTTTGAGAAATGAGTAAAAAAATGTCATGAAAATACGTTTGTAAATGATTAAAATAATTTTCGTCTCATGAGAGACATTGTTTTACTCATTTCCCCAAAACTACAGCACCTCAGCACATAATATTTTCAGGGAAGCTTTCTACTATCATTATCTTTAAATGTAAATCTGTGGACATTGTGTTTTTTGTTCTACAAAAGCTACATAGACCCTTTAAACACAGTTTTATATTTGAGCTGTTTTCAGAACAAGCACTAAGATTGATCTCAAACTTCTTATATTTTTTCAAAACTCAACAGAATTGACATGGCCTTTGGTAAACGGCACATCCATTGGAAAATCTTGTAAGTTGTTGTCTGGGGGGGGGGGCTGACTTTAACCTTTTTCTGCTAAGCATAATTTTGTTATGCTTAGCTACTTTTGGGGCTTAAGCAGCTGTACTCAATTGTGTCCAGGACCATAGAGGCCTTGGCAGGCCCGCGAAAATTACCATATAAGACATATTAAACCAATAATATTCTTTCTTTTTTTCTTATATTTTAGATAGTGAACATCTGCACCAATGACAGTCAGCGCATCTTTGATGCCTTAGTGATTGGTACAATCCTCATCTCGTCTTGTTTCTTATTACTGTCTTGTATCATCGCAGTCTCAGTGATTATTGGACCAGCTGCCTTGATTGGAACGCTAGGAACGTTTCTTATCATCACACCACTACAGGTACTAATATCAATAATGTTGGCGAGGCGTGGCTGAGGGGTTTAGTGTTTCTAAGCGACAGAGTGGTGAAGAGTGTTTAAAGGCACTGGACACCTTGTCAAGGACCAGTGTTCTCACTTGGTGTATCCCAACATATTCGTAAAATAAAAAACATGTGAACATTTTGACTTGATTGGTTTTCGAAGTTGCAAGAGAACACTGGAGCATAATGAGAGAAAAAACACCCTTGTTGCACAAATTTGTGTGATTTCAAATGCCTGACAAAAGTCTTCAGGTCAGAAGTCTCTTTAAATGGATTCAGAGGATTCAGAGGTTTCAGTGTAGAGTCAGCACTACTCTGATTGGTTCTTCTGCTCAAAGGAGAACTATGGTTGGTGGGCTCACAATTATAATGTCAACTATTTTGTTTCAGATGATCATGGGAAAGGTCTCGGCCAAGTTTCGTCAGCGAGGGATTTTAGTCACTGATGAGAGAGTTCAGAAGATGAGTGAAGTGCTGACTTTCGTCAAACTTATCAAGATGTATGCTTGGGAGGAACCGTTCGCTAAGAAAGTTGCAGGTTAGAATAGTACTTGATTCTAAGAATAGTTTTTAGAATAGTACTTCTTTTTTTCTTTTTTTTAATAAAGATAAAATTAATAAAAACATGAAGATAAAACCATATAGAAGCCCCAGATTGCAGAGTGTGGCTTTCCAAACCATAGATAAATGTATGTTTAAGTTCAGGGTTTTTTTTTTCTACAGCTAAATGTACGCATACATGTAGGGTTCGAATTTGGTAGCTCCAAATGTTTACCAGACCAGAATTTTACAACTTCAGAATCTTAGTGAGGAAGATCTTTCTACAAAGTTTAACATGTATTCTTATTTGACAAATAATTCATTGAGTTTTCTTAATTGTGCTTTGTACTGTACAAGCACCTCCTCCTCCACGGTCTGTAAATTGCTTCCCCCAAAAAGAATAACTTAAAAAAAAAAAAAAAAAACGAATCTTATCTGTATTGATCATTCCATTGGAGCAATAATCTGTTACCTTTTCTTTGCACAGCTATTCGAGCCAAGGAACGTCGTCTTCTGGAGACAGTTGCATACATGATTAGTTTCAGTCTATCACTCGTTCCGTTGGTACCAAACGTGGCGACGGTGTTGTCCATCATCATTCATATCAGCTTTGGAAACACTCTGACGGCAGCTGAGGTATGTTTCCAACAAAGTGTTTATTTCTTTGAAAATTCAAAATAAAGTTATTGTTGAAGTGCGCCCTCCCTCAAGTCATAGTGGTTTTCTCGAAGGAGACCGCATCCTTCAAAATTTGTTAAAGCGCCAAGGCATCCAACTGCTCTCAGTAAGATTTGAAACTTTGCATGGTGGAAGTATGATTCGCAAAGGTTTGCGGTAACACCATGTAATGACTATCTCTAAATGAGTTGGGGTGGTTCTAAAAAGAACCATTGGCTTCAACTCTTTCAAGTCAGCTCTCGCTGTCATGCTAATAATAATATTGTGTATTACTTTTATTTTGACAGGCATTTACTCTTATAGCTGTTTTGAATACATTAAGAGCTGTTCTTGGTCCGACTCCGTTTGCTGTTCGTCTTCTGGCAGAGTCATCTATCGCACTGAGAAGGATAAAAGTAAGTTCACATAATAATAATAATAATAATAGTGTTTTTTTATATAGCGTGCATATCCGTTACTCAGTAACGCTCAAGGTGCTTTAACATCAGTATTTTCCTGCAAGGTAAGTGGGACTATGTTTGAATTATGAGACCTACTCCTTTTACATAGCACCATGTTATGGTTTATAAGGTGCTGTGGTGCAATATGCTGCCAATCAAACCAGGAACACCGGGGTGAACTGGGTTCTTTTACGTGCATTACACAACACACAGGACCAACGGCTTTACGTCCAGTCCGAAGGACGAAGCAATGGTTGAGTAATTTTCTATTTTATAAAAATACAAATAAAGTATATATATATTTGTTTACTATTTGGGTTTGAACAAAGAAAAATTTACAAAGGCAAGACATGAACGACCTCCAGATTCAGCCCCCAATTTTCAATTTTTTTACAGAGTGTCTTAGACATGGAAGACATTGCCCCACTTCAACAAATGGCACCAAACGACAAATACAGTGTCGTCATTGAAGGCGCCACCTTTGCCTGGGATAAGCTGAAGTCTCTTAATGCTGATAATGACGAGATTGAAGATGAAGAAATTGATGAGAAAGAGGTTGCAAATGGAATGGATGTAGATGCAGTCTCAGTCTCAGTTGATGATGCAAAACCTGGTAAGTATGTTAAGAGGTTATAGCAACCTCATTCTCAGTGGTGTACGATTTCATCGCACCATTTTTCCCCAAGGAAAGACATGCTTGATCAGGCTTTTCACTTTGAAGTACTGCGATTATGGAAAAAAGATAACACTTTTTATCCACAAGAATTTAAACCTGAGAGGCGTTACTGTTTCATATAGTGTGTTCCAGTTGCACATAATGCTTCCTGCATGTTATTTTACAGGTAATGGTTTTAGGTTTATATCTACAACTATAGCATTGAAACAAACGGTGGATTCCAATTACCATATGTAAACAATCCCTTAAAAAACACAAAGACTACAATCCTAATAAAAATGCTTACGCCACCCATTCGCAACGTTACAATAAACACTCCCTGTTCACTTCCCCGTTACAACAAACATTCTCTCCCCTGTCCCCCCGCTCAATGTTGGTGGGAGTGCCAAAGACCCTGCAAGGAGACCTAACATTGAAAGTGGGTACTGGGGTCGCTTTCACAAAAACAGTCCTAACTTAGGACTAGTCCTAGGAGACACATTCAAAACTTTAGGCTAATCCTAAGTTAGGATGAGTAACTCGTCCTATTTGAAATCCACCCCTGGGGCCATGGTGCAGGGGTGCAACTAGATTTGGCCGGAATTGTAGCTAGATTCTTATAATTACTTTCCGGTTGTTCACTAACAGGGAATGGTGTCTCAAAAGATGGTCCTAGTGTCACGTCAGTATCGAGCGCTAGAGAGGACAGCGCTGAATTTGAAGACATTCCGCTGACCGGAAATGGAAACTCAAACAACAATGCTGATTCCTCACAGAGTAATGGAAAAGCAGCTGCAACCCGGAAGGGGTCAAGGGTGAATGCAAATGGTGACGTCGTCAATGTTGATGATTCAAAGATCGAGACGCTCTTTAATATCGACCTCACTCTTGAAAAGGTACAGTTGTTTGTCTCGAATTTAAATTAAGTTTCCCATCTGTCGTCCAAAAGTTTAATTTCCAATGGATCAAAAACATTAAGATTGTTTTGGGGATTTTCTTTTCATGCAAGATCGTAAGACCACTTCAAGATGAGGGTTCCACTTAACTGGTTTGGGCTGTAGACCAAATCAACTGTCACCAGGGGCACGTTGCCACCTGCTCCTGGGGCTGAAACATGGGTTACCCCCTTCACAGTCTGTAAGGATGTAGGCATGGGTATCATCCACTAGGAGCCATCTACTCCTGGGGCTGAAACAGGGTTACCCCCTTCACAGTCCCAACGGATGTAGGCATGGGTATCATCCACTAGGAGCCACCTACTCCTAGGGCTGAAACAGGGTTACCCCCTTCACAGTCCCAACGGATGTAGGCATGGGTATCATCCACTAGGAGCCATCTACTCCTAGGGCTGAAACAGGGTTACCCCCTTCACAGTCCCTAAGGATGTAGGCATGGGTATCATCCACTAGGAGCCTGACTGGTGAAGTAGAATGCACTACCTTCCCAACTTTTTATGGAGCAATTATGGTAGCAATTTTCTTTTTGAAATGATTGCTATAAGAGAAGGGGTTTGCCCCCAGTGTTTCTGACATTGGCTGCTGAATGTGCCACAGCACCTCAAACCCATCAGAAGGTGCTACCTAAATGGGTCTCAAAATTCAAAACAAAGCTTTCCTTACCCTGTAGAAAATACATTTGAAGAACCCATTTTTCTGATAAAAAATTATGAACTGTGTTGCGAAGTACATATTCTCTGCTTTTAGGGTAAAGGAAACCCAAACATAATTTAATATTTTATTCTTGCTTGTCTCTCCTTTGTTGTATTACAAGTTTACATTTTATTATTGTTGTAACCCTTCCCCAGGGTATGAGGTTTTTTTTTTTTTTTTTCTAAAATAAAATTTGATACAATACAATTATTATGACTCCGCAGGGTAAACTGACTGGAGTGTGTGGTGCAGTAGGTAGTGGCAAAACCTCAATCATCTCAGCTATCCTCGGACAAATGCACACCATGCAAGGCTCGTGTTTAGTCTCCGGCTCATTTGCATACGCTGCTCAAGAGCCGTGGATATTCAACGCAACACTCCAAGAAAATATTCTATTTGGCGAGGAGATGGATGAAGAGCGCTATGAGAAAGCTATCTATGCTTGTTGCTTGACGCAAGACTTGGAAATACTGACGGATGGTGATATGACTGAGGTAGGAATCTTTTTTTCATTTTTTTTTTTTCATGTCTTATCGCCCGAATTCACAAAGTTGCTAGAAGACACTGGACACCTTTGGTAATTGTCAAAGACAAGTCTTCTCACTTCTCAAAATTTGAACTCAATTAGTCGTCAAAGTTGCGAGATAATAATAAAAGAAAAAACACCCTTGTCACGTGAAGTTGTGTGCCTTCAAATGCTTGATTTTGAGACCTCATGTGAGAGGTTTTGAAATAAATTCAAGGATTTTACTGAGAAAATACTTCTTTCTAAAAAAGTACGTTACTTCAGAGGAAGCCGTTTCTCTCAATGTTTTTTATACTGTCAACAGCTCTCCATTACTCGTTACCAAGTCAGGTTTTATGCTAACAATTATTTTGAGTCATTACCATTAGTGCCCATTGCCTTTAACTCAACAAGTAGCTAGGCAGAGAAGTATGAACCGGCTAAGTGATTTAACAAGTAGCTAGGCAGAGAAGTATAAACCGGCTAAGTGATTTAACAAGTAGCTAGGCAGAGAAGTATGAACCGGCTAAGTGATTTAACAAGTAGCTAGGCAGAGAAGTATGAACCGGCTAAGTGATTTAACAAGTAGCTAGGCAGAGAAGTATGAACCGGCTAAGTGATTTAACAAGTAGCTAGGCAGAGAAGTATGAACCGGCTAAGTGATTTAACAAGTAGCTAGGCAGAGAAGTATGAACCGGCTAAGTGATTTAACAAGTAGCTAGGCAGAGAAGTATGAACCGGCTAAGTGATTTAACAAGTAGCTAGGCAGAGAAGTATGAACCGGCTAAGTGATTTAACAAGTAGCTAGGCAGAGAAGTATGAACCGGCTAAGTGATTTAACAAGTAGCTAGGCAGAGAAGTATGAACCGGCTAAGTGATTTAACAAGTAGCTAGGCAGAGAAGTATGAACCGGCTAAGTGATTTAACAAGTAGCTAGGCAGAGAAGTATGAACCGGCTAAGTGATTTAACAAGTAGCTAGGCAGAGAAGTATGAACCGGCTAAGTGATTTAACAAGTAGCTAGGCAGAGAAGTATGAACCGGCTAAGTGATTTAACAAGTAGCTAGGCAGAGAAGTATGAACCGGCTAAGTGATTTAACAAGTAGCTAGGCAGAGAAGTATGAACCGGCTAAGTGATTTAACAAGTAGCTAGGCAGAGAAGTATGAACCGGCTAAGTGATTTAACAAGTAGCTACATGTAGGCAGAGAAGTATGAACCGGCTAAGTGATTTAACAAGTAGCTAGGCAGAGAAGTATGAACCGGCTAAGTGATTTAACAAGTAGCTAGGCAGAGAAGTATGAACCGGCTAAGTGATTTAACAAGTAGCTAGGCAGAGAAGTATGAACAGGCTAAGTGATTTAACAAGTAGCTAGGCAGAGAAGTATGAACCGGCTAAGTGATTTAACAAGTAGCTAGGCAGAGAAGTATGAACCGGCTAAGTGATTTTGAGAATATATTGGTTATGAAAAATTTCACCCCAAAATTTGTTCCTCACTAGATTGGTGAGCGAGGAATCAACTTGAGCGGTGGTCAGAAGCAGCGTGTGAGTCTGGCGAGGGCAGTATACGCCGATCGTGATGTCTACTTACTCGATGACCCTCTGAGCGCGGTCGACTCTCACGTTGGATTGCATATCTTCAATGAGTGCATCAAGGGCGCCCTCAATGGAAAAACAATTTTTTTTGTCACTCATCAACTTCAGGTAACGTCAACGTTTTTAATGCCATTTGACATTGACATTGACGCTTAGAGTAATTACCAAACGTCATAAACCTTCCCTCTGAATCATTAAGTAATGTGATCTTCTTGACAGTATCTCAAAGACTGCGACATTATCTTGACCATGAGCCAAGGTAGCATCAAGGAGAGAGGTACCCATGAGGAGTTGATGGTCGATGGGACGGAGTACAGTCGTCTCATCCAGAAGCATCATGCTAAGGCAGAGACTGAAGACAATAACAATACTGACGATCTCGAAGGAGACGGTGAAGCCGGATCCAAGTTTCAGAGAAGTCTCAGCACAATGTCTTCAAGGAGTAACGCTAGTACTGCATCTCAGACGTCAGAGGACAGGGTAGAGGGTAAGGAAAAACAATCGGCATTCAATACATGTACAGGGTGTCGCAAAAAAATATATATACACTTTTTAAAATGGCTGCCGAATAAAGAATTAACCCTTTACAAAAGTGAGCAGTGCTCACCCAAACACAAATTATTTTCAGACTTTTTGGTGTCTTATGAAAGTTGAATCCATAAGCTATCCATACACCTAAACCTTTTCCCCCAGAATCATATATTTTTTATTCGGCAGCCATCTCAAAAGTGTATAGTTTCTTTTTGAGACACGCGGTAGTTACAGGATAAAACATCTTTTTTGTTTGATTAGATGATCTTTCTAACCTCCCTTGCAAATCATCGACTAAACCTCATCATAACTGTTGACTGCCACATGCCGCTGTGCAAGACATCGATTGGAAGAACATTGGTCAATGTCTACATCAAGGCTGCATGGCTACATTGAGTTTAGTCTTAAAGGATTTGGGTGCTTTTTCAAAATGTCCATAGATTTACATTAAACTTACAGGGTTTGAAGATAATGATAGTGGAAAGCTTCCTTTCAAATATTACTTACTGAGTTGCTGTAGTTTTTGAGAAATGAGTAAAAAAAAGTCATGAAAGTACGTTTGTAAATGATTAAAATAATTTTCGTCTCATGAGACGAAAACAATTTTCATGATATTGTTTTACTAATTTCCCAAAAACTACAGCACCTCAGCACATAATATTTTCAGGGAAGCTTTCTACTATCATTATCTCCAAACTGTGTAAGTTTAGTGTAAATCTGTGGACATTGTGTTTTTTGTCCTACAAAAGTTACATAGACCCTTTAAATGAGTCTAGTGTAATGCAGTCACGGATGTGGACGGGGAGGTTGTTCCAGAGAAGGGAGCGAACACTGATAACCAATTCCTCTATTTTCAATCTGTTTTTTTTTTGTAGATGGCAAATTAGTAGAAGCTGAAGATCGATCAGCAGGTACCGTTGGTTGGGTGACGTATAAAGGATACGCTAAAGCTGCAGGTGGGTACGCCATGGTGTTTCTAGCTTTCTTGACGTACATTCTTGTCATCGGGGGTCTGAACTTCAACAATTGGTGGCTGTCGTTCTGGCTGAATCAAGGAAATGGAACAGAGGTACGTTAAAGCCCAGTTCATAGTCCCTGCGAATGTGGACGCAATACAAATTTTGACTTCACAAATACACAACTCCAGCAAAATAGTCGAAAAATAGTCGATAGTGCGAAAACAGCCATGTGACAAAATATATGCTTCGCATTCGCAGGAAGTTTGAACCGGGCTTGATAGTTGTAAGTCATTGCAGTACCCACTGCTAACATAAAGAATTAGACCAGGGTAGCTCAGTGATCTATTGGTACCCGCTGCTAACACAAAGAATTAGACCAGGGTAGCTCAGTGATCTATTGGTACCCGCTGCTAACACAAAGAATTAGACCAGGGTAGCTCAGTGATCTATTGGTACCCGCTGCTAACACAAAGAATTAGACCAGGGTAGCTCAGTGATCTATTGGTACCCGCTGCTAACACAAAGAATTAGACCAGGGTAGCTCAGTGATCTATTGGTACCCGCTGCTAACACAACGAATTAGACCAGGGTAGCTCAGTGATCTATTGGTAAGACATCTGCATGGGTTTTCCCCTGGAATCATTCTCCGGGGTTTTCCCATACAGCTAAAACTAAAACTTCTTTCCTTGTCTTCTCCCCATTGGGTTCTTGGCTAGTATAGTGATTAAGTTTCCTTGTCTTATCTCCATTGGGTTCTTGGCTAGTATAGTGATTAAGTTTCCTTGTCTTATTTCCATTGGGTTCTTGGCTAGTATAGTGATTAAGTTTCCTTGTCTTATTTCCATTGGGTTCTTGGCTAGTATAGTGATTAAGTTTGCTTGTCTTCTCTCCATTGGGTTCTTGGCTAGTGCAGTGATTAAGTTTCCTTGTCTTATCTCCATTGGGTTCTTGGCTAGTATAGTGATTAAGTTTCCTTGTCTTATCTCCATTGGGTTCTTGGCTAGTACAGTGATTAAGTTTCCTTGTCTTATTTCCATTGGGTTCTTGGCTAGTACAGTGATTAAGTTTCCTTGCCTTCTTCCCATTGGGTTCTTGGCTAGTGCAGTGATTAAGTTTCCTTGCCTTCTTCCCATTGGGTTCTTGGCTAGTGCAGTGATTAAGTTTCCTTGTCTTATTTCCATTGGGTTCTTGGCTAGTATAGTGATTAAGTTTCCTTGTCTTATCTCCATTGGGTTCTTGGCTAGTACAGTGATTAAGTTTGCTTGCCTTCTCTCCATTGGGTTCTTGGCTAGTACAGTGATTAAGTTTCCTTGTCTTATCTCCATTGGGTTCTTGGCTAGTACAGTGATTAAGTTTCCTTGTCTTATTTCCATTGGGTTCTTGGCTAGTATAGTGATTAAGTTTCCTTGTCTTATTTCCATTGGGTTCTTGGCTAGTATAGTGATTAAGTTTCCTTGTCTTATTTCCATTGGGTTCTTGGCTAGTATAGTGATTAAGTTTCCTTGTCTTATCTCCATTGGGTTCTTGGCTAGTACAGTGATTAAGTTTCCTTGTCTTATTTCCATTGGGTTCTTGGCTAGTATAGTGATTAAGTTTCCTTGTCTTATCTCCATTGGGTTCTTGGCTAGTACAGTGATTAAGTTTCCTTGTCTTATTTCCATTGGGTTCTTGGCTAGTACAGTGATTAAGTTTCCTTGTCTTATCTCCATTGGGTTCTTGGCTAGTACAGTGATTAAGTTTCCTTGTCTTATCTCCATTGGGTTCTTGGCTAGTACAGTGATTAAGTTTCCTTGTCTTATCTCCATTGGGTTCTTGGCTAGTACAGTGATTAAGTTTCCTTGTCTTATTTCCATTGGGTTCTTGGCTAGTATAGTGATTAAGTTTCCTTGTCTTATCTCCATTGGGTTCTTGGCTAGTACAGTGATTAAGTTTCCTTTTCTGAGAGCCCTTGGCTTCACAACCACAATTAAAGACACTGGACACTATTGGTAATTGTCAAAGACTAGTCTTTATAGTTGGTGTATCTCAACATATGCATAAAATAACAAACCTGTAAAAAATTAAGCTCATTTGGTCCTCAAAGTTGTGAGATATTAATGAAAAAACACCCTTGTCGCACCATGGTCACACAAAGTTTTGTGCTTTCAGATGCTTGATTTTGAGACCTCAAATTCTGAGTTCTCAAAATAAAATTTGTGGAAAATTACTTCTTTCTTGAAATCTACGCCACTTCAGAGGGAGCTGTTTCTCACAATGTTTTATACTATCAACCTCTCCCCTTTACTCGTAATCAAGAAAGGTTTTATGATATTAATTATTTTGAGTAATTACCAATAGTGTCCGCTGCCTTTAAAAAATGAAAAACGAATACTTAATAACTTTTGACCATACTATTTGTTGACAGATAGAAGTAAACTCCACAGACCCTAACGAGCCCCCAACAACGATTCTAATAGGAAGTATATCGGACAATCCTCAGCTGAACTTCTACATGTTAATCTATGGTGTCACTCTTATTGGTACACTTGTATTTGGTGCCTTAAAAAGTGGAGTTCTCATGAAGGTAATTTAACATATTTAAATATTTGAGTTGAGTGCGAAATTTTCTATTTCTCAAACACAATGTCACCTCAGAAGGAGCCGTTTGTCACCATGTTGAATACTATGAACAGCTCTCCATTGCTCGTTACCAAGTCAGTTTTTGTGCTAACAATGTTTTGAGTACCATTAGTGCCCAGTGCCTTTAAGCCAATTCTCTTTTTTATCATTCTCTAATTCAGATTCTTTTGAAGGCTTCATCAACGATGCACGACACTGTCTTCATCAAGGTGTTCCAAAGCCCCATGAGTTTCTTTGACACTACCCCGACAGGACGGATCCTTAATCGATTCTCTAAGGATTTAGATGAAGGTAGGCTTGTCTTTAATATAGGTTTTCCCGACCAATTTCACCAGCAACCAGAGCTGGTCAACCATTTAATTTCATCAAGTGTACAGGTAGCCGAAATTCAAGTTAAAGCAATCGCACAACATCGGTAAACAGTATTGTCCAAAGGCCAACACTTCGTGTATCACAACTTATATATAAAATGACAAACCTGTGAAAATTTAGGCTTAAAGGGTCTGTATATGTGTTGCAATGACTTTGAAAATTAATAACAAAAACTTAATTCTAGAAGGATTTGGATAAGTGTAGGCAATAGTGGCTTTCTTGACTATTATTAATAATAACTAGTTCTTATATAGCGCATCTTACATGTAGGCAATAGTGGCTTTCTTGACTATTATTAATAATAACTAGTTCTTATATAGCGCATCTTAGGCAATAGTGGCTTTCTTGACTATTATTAATAATAACTAGTTCTTATATAGGGCATCTTAGGCAATAGTGGCTTTCTTGACTATTATTAATAATAACTAGTTCTTATATAGGGCATCTTAGGCAATAGTGGCTTTCTTGACTATTATTAATAATAACTAGTTCTTATATAGCGCATCTTACATGTACATTAACCGTATCAATGTGCTTTACATTAGTGTTTTAGGGTGGATTTCACAAAGAGTTAAAACTAGTCTTATCTCAACTTAGGACTAGCCTTTATGTAAGTTTTTAATAACTCCTACAAGAGTCCTAGGACTATCTTTGTGAAATTGACCTCAGGTGACCGGGCCAATAACATTCCATTAATCTTGTTCAGCTCCCTGGGGAGTATACAGCCCTGAGCTGCTCAGAAAGCTTTGTCAAACGGAATATCAACCACTACTGTTTCTCCCCCTGGGTAAAGAGAGTCAATTATAGTAAAGCATCTTTCTCAAGGACACAAGTTTCATGACCGGGATTCAAACCCACACCCAGATGAGTTAACCATCAGAACTTAAATATGATGCTCTAAACCACTCGACCATGACACTATAACAATTTTGTCATCGTTTTTATTTTTCTTGACTACAGTCGATGTTCAACTTCCGACTAACTTGGAGCTGTTTACGCAGAACACTTTCCTCATCTTGTTTGCTCTGATCACAATCTGCATCATCTTCCCTTGGTTCTTGATCGCCATGGTTCCAATAGCTTTCTTCTTCGGAGTCATCTTGTATTATTACCGCCAAGGGGTGCGTGACATTAAACGAATCGAGAACATAACTCGGTCACCGTGGTTCTCACATATCATGGCCACGGTACAGGGTCTTAACACCATACATGCTTACGACAAGACGGAACAATTCATCAACAAGTGAGTCATTTCTTGTGAAACATCAGAAAAATCTTTAAAACATTGTAAAATCTTTAAATGCGTTTCCTAGTTTCACTGGATTCTAAACTTGATGCAAACTGGTTGTCATTAGGTTTGGGGCGTTTAGCCAGTTAATTGTTTAACCAGTTTTAAAGGATTTGGGTACCTTTTCAAGATGTCCATAGATTTACATTAAACTTACGGGGTTTGAAGATTATGATAGTTGAAAGCTTCCCTTCAAATATTACTTACTGAGGGGCTGTAGTTTTTGAGAAATGGGTAAAACAATGTCATGAAAATACGTTTGTAGATGATTAAAATAATTTTCGTCTCTTGAGACGAAAACTATTTTCATGACATTGTTTAACTCATTTCCCCAAAACTACCGCACCTCAGCACGTAATATTTTCAGGGAAGCTTTCTACTGTCATTATCTTCAAACTGTGTAAGTTTAGTGTAAATCTGTGGACATCTTGAAAAGGTACCCAAATGTGTTTTTTGTCCTACAAAAGTTACATAGACCCTTTAAAACTTTGCATGGAATGAGTATCAGGTGAGGTTTGCACCATTTGTTGGTTCTGAGCAGAACAGGTGGTTGACAACTCATTGTTTTGATCAATATGCTTTGATGACAATCCTGAAGACGATCATTGATCAAATTTCACCCTGAAAGAGTTTCAGAAAAAAATAACATTTTACACCATTTTAACGTGATATTAGAGACTTTCTGTTTATTTTTCATCTCAGATTCAATTTTTTTTGGGGGAAAACTGATATAATTTGCCATAACCACATTACTTCAAAAAAGGATTTTCTAAATTCTTTATCCTTTCGAAAGCTGCTGTAGACTTCTAACTAATAATAAAAGTGATTACCAAACATATACCTTCCCTTTAAGTAAAACACAATGTAATGACAATGGGAGACTTTCTGGGACGATAGAGGGCAGCAGACTTACCGGGTAAATCCATTGTTCTCAGAATTATGCGCATGTTCAGAACTACGTAAACAATGGAAATTTACCCGGTATGTCTGCTGCCGCCTAGCGTTGGAAAGTCTCCTATTGTAAACTCACGCATAGCATAAGTGTTGTTTTAGGACATACAACGTTTTTGCACCAAACACAATGATAATCATAATGTCTTTATCTTACACCACCAGATACATCCATCTTCTAGACACCAACGCTCATCCTTACTTGACGTTCCGTGTAGCCTCTCGTTGGGCTGGTCAGCGGCTAGAGTTACTGGTCATCACAGCCTCGTTGTTGACCAATCTATTTGTGGTCTTCTCTTATGGTATTGTTTCACCTGCTCTAGCTGGACTGGCTGTGTCCTATACTATACAGGTAAGAACAATAACAGTGGTGAATTACATGGATGTGCTTTCTGCGTTTTTTCATCGGAAATCCCTTTTTTTAAACCCCAAATTTTCAAATGTTTCCCATGGCAACATAGAATATCTCATGCATATACCTTGCAGGAAAATAATGGATGTTTAAGCGCCTTGAGCATTATACGCCTCTCTTAATATTTATGCATGACGTCATAATTCTAACCCAAAATGAGGCTATTGGGGCAAGTCCCCCATCACTTGAGGTGGCTGCGCCTATCGACCCATTTTGGGTTACCATGTTACGTACCTCCTGCATAAATATTAAGAGAGGCGTATTGAGTGACGGATATGAGTGCTATTGACATGCAGTGTATATCTATATTTATTATATCATTATTTCTACTCGTTTCAGATTACAGGATTGCTTCAGATTACAGTCTTAATGGCTTCAGAAACCGAGGCAAGATTTACATCAGTGGAACGAATTCTCAGCTATACAAGGGTGAGTAGGTCAAAGGGAAGAGAGGAGGGGTTTTGGAACCTAGCAAAAGCTGTCAGTAAAGCCGGCCACAGGTCGACCTTGCATCAACAAAAAACAGTCGATGAGGGCTAAGACCATCGGGAACTTTTTAGTTAAAAAAGTTCTTTTCCCTTTTAATTCAGGTTCTGAAATCCGAAGCCCCGGCTCATATCAAAGAAACCAAACCAGACGATGACTGGCCGCAGCAAGGAACCATCGAATTCAAGAAGTATAAGATGCGTTACCGTGACAACCTACCGTTGGTAATCAAGGGGATTGATTGTCATGTACGACCCAAAGAGAAAATCGGCATTGTGGGAAGAACTGGCTCTGGTAAGATATAATGGTTTATTGGATTGGTCATCAATTTATTTTGATGCATTTATTTCCATACTCTTGTGAAAAGATACGTTTGGTAATCACTCTCTTAAAATGAATGGCAATAAAAACCTTGGGTTATAAGCCAACAGCAGCTTTCGATAGTATAAAGCATTCTGAGAATTATTTCACTTTGAAGAAATGTGGTTATGGACAAAAATATATATCGGTTTTTATCCTCCAAAATTTGAATCTGAGAAGCGTTACTGACAGTTACGTCTCTGAGATTGTGTATTCTAAGTTTGAATTATTCTTTGTGCATGGACATAACTGCTCCGGGTTTTCAGCAACATCTCAAAAAGGCAGACACCTTCCTTTTGAAATGAAATTTTCACAGGTTAGTTTTATTGTATATATCTTTATTTGCAGGGATTAAAATCGAACGGTTCCAAAACTCAAAGGTATACTTTCCATTTAAACAACTTTATTGCATGCATTGCAAAAAATTATAAAAAATAACAACTTAATGTTTCGTAACCACAGGTAAATCGTCTCTCGGTGTGGCTCTATTCCGATTGGTCGAGGCAGCAGCAGGTGAAATCTTTATTGACGGTGTGAATATAGCGACAATCGGACTGAAAGATCTACGCACCAAGCTTTCCATTATTCCTCAAGATCCAGTACTATTTAAAGGAACAGTCAGGTAAAAAATCAAACTGAGCATCATTCATTTGGGACGAACTTCCAAACTGCCTTTTCTTTTTTTGCTGTTTCCCGCCTATTGAACGGTCTTCCTGTCCCCATTAAAAACGCTAAGACTTTCTGTCTTTCAATAAGGGTCTCAAGACGCACCTGTTCTCCAATCTGTAACTGGTTGTCAACATCACTTCGGTCTTTCTTTTCTCCCTATAAGCCCCTTGCATCCTTTGGTAATTGGCGCTATGTAAGTCCAGTTATAATTATTATATATTAGAACTGTCTCCGCTGTGAGTTTTCAGGGTCGCCTTACCTATTACTAGGGCTATCTATTTAAATGTTTGTAAATTTTTCCTTGATTGAAAATTTTTCAATGTTTCTGTGACTTTATTATTGACACAATAAGTGGAATGCTGCTCTTGTTACCATCTTTTGGCTTTATGGTCCCCCTGGCCCATTATTAATATATATTTGATGTGCTATTTGTCTTTTTATAATTGTACTTTTATCACTTGTACTTTTATCATTGTAATTTGTTTTCTAAATTGCTGGTGTTGTGTCTATGCTTTTTTTAATTTTTTATATTGCAAAGTGCTCACTGACTGTTTTGATGTTGGGCGCTGCTTAACTACTGCTTATTATTATTATTTATTATTATTTATCAATCCCCCTGGTAACAAGGTTGGATAAAGTTGTACTCACACTCCTGTCTACAAAGCAGTTCATTCTCTTTTGTTGTTTTTCTGTCTGAATCTCACATTAAGTCAAACCTGCCATCGTGTGCGGATGATGTTCATTCATTTCATTTCCTTTTATTGATATTTAGGTATAATCTGGACCCATTTGAAGAATACGATGATGCAAAAATCTGGGAATCATTGGAAAGAACCTACATGAAGGAAAAGGTAGGAACTTTCATCTTTTTGTTTTCTTTACTGTTTTAGAAGATTGAGATAATATGCAGACTAAAAGTTATAGCTGTAATTGTAAGTTCTGCATTTGATATGATATGTAGATACAAAATGTAATTCCTTTTTTGAATGATGCGGGCTTTGGCTTAGCTGCTTTTACAACTGTTTGGCTGTTGGTTTTTATTTTGTATTTGCTTTTTCATGAATTAAACAAAAACTGAACTCCTTTTTATGATCTGGGCTTTGCTTTGCTCATTTACAATTGTTTTGATGTTGTCATTTATTTTTCTTATAGTTTTAATGTCACACTCTGATTAGTTGTAGCTATACCAAGATAATAACCAAGTAATATTTTTCTGAAATTCATCGATCTTACTGTCCTCCTTGAGATATCATCTTAACTCCTTGCTTGATTCATCTTCTTGTCCTCAATCTTCTTAGATAAGTGCCTTGGATAATCAGTTAGAAGCCTTGGTGGTAGAAGGAGGCGATAACTTCTCAGTTGGTGAGAGACAATTGATGTGTATGGCTAGAGCACTACTCAGGAATAGCAAGGTAGTATCAAACTTGGATTTATTTTCTTGGTGTTTGATAAAGACACTTGGATTTCAGGATAGAGTCAATAGACTTCATGACGTCTATTGCACCACACACGGATTCTTATTGACATTTTCAGAGTCGTAATGTTGACAAAGGCATTGACTTCAAAATTTGTGGAAGTGGTAGACATTCTATTGGGCATAAATCCTGATTTTAGACGATGTAATTGCTTATCATTTGCTATTGCTTATCTTTCCATTGAATGTATAGTTGTATTTGGCGTAGATCTTGATGTTATACAAAGCTATATATACTATCCTTTTATTGACTGTATGTTTGATTCTAACCGGTATAAATCTTGGTGCTACAGCAGCTATTGCTATTTTTTTCTATTTGGCATAGGTATTGATGTTAGACTTAGCTATATCATATTTTTGTATTTACTGTTTATTTTATTTTCTATTTGACATACATCTTAAATAAGACGAATCTATAACTAATCTTTTTGTTAACTGTATGATCTTGATATAAGACAAAGTTATGGCTTTAATTTCATTTACTGTTTTAATTTGGTTCTATTTGGCATCAATCTTGTTGTTAGACGAGGCATATCTTATCTATTTATTGACTATAGTTTGATTCTCTTTGTTCTAGATATTGATGTTAGACGAAGCTACGGCAGCCATTGATACAGACACAGACAGTTTGATCCAAACTACAATCAGAGAGTCCTTCAGTGAATGTACGATGTTAACCATTGCACATAGACTCAATACCATTCTAGACTCTGATAGAGTATTAGTTATGGATAATGGAAAGGTAAGACTTAAACAGTGTCGACTTCGGCTACAGCTACGGCTAGATCAGAGCGCTGCAAGTGTTGAAGAATAGGCAGATGCGCGCAATCTACAATCCCGGCAAAAATGCTTGGGCCATCCCCTGTCCACTTCCCCTGACCGTAAACATTCTCTCTCCCCATCCCCCGTCCACTTCCCCTGACCGTAAACATTCTCTCTCCCCATCCCCCGTCCACCTGCTCAATGTTGTCCAGTGCCTTTAAAGATATTACTTGTTTAATCGTTGTGTGCCTGGAAGAAGGTGTAAGTATCTCTGGTGGAAAGCGTGCACTAGAAATGTAATGAATTTGTCAAATTAAAGTATTTTTGATATCACTATATTTATTTGTTCATATATATAAATTAATATTTAAAATAAGTTATTGTTCTGTTAAGTGCAAAGTTTTTTCATTTTTATGTTCTGAATGACACATTTTAAGTTTTTTTTTTTCTTTTTTTTTCTAGATTGCCGAGTTTGATAAACCTTCAGCTCTCCTGTCCAATCCCGATTCTAAGTTTAGTAAGATGGTCGAGGCAGCCGAGTCGCAGAAACATGATATTCCTGTCGAGTTGTAAAAGTAGTTTATTTAATTTGTATGTGATTGAACGTCTGACTGCCTTTTTTGTACATTCTCAGTACTAGTGTGTTATTCATGTAATCATAACAACAGTGATGGTCATAGAACGGGTAATTGAAGGAAATAGAAAAAAATCACACACAAAGTTAAAGGTGCTGAGTGAATTTTCTTTGATCAACCACATGTCTTTGTAAAAAATTTCCTTTAACAAAGGGCCCATTGCAAAAAGGAGGTTTAATGGCAAATATGTAAGCAATTTTGAATCTTTAAGGACTTGCCTTGAAGTTAGTTTTTGAGATATAAAATGTTTGACAACTTTTTCAAGTTTTTTAAACAACAGGGCATTGTCAGACGATATTATTTTGCAGGGTGCTAACTACTAGGGTGGCCATCTTGACTATAGGGAAGCTTTCGAATATAAAAAATTACACAATTATTGTAGGTGTTTAAAAAAAATTATGACCCTGTTTTAACCAGTGAAACGCGCTCAGGGTGGAGTGTCTTGAAACTCAGGAAAAACTTCATATATACATTCAACCCTCGTCATTAAGAGCAATAATAAAGAGGAACATGTACAGGCTTTGCTTGTAAAGAGTACTGAGGAAGTCCTGAATCTCATTTCTGCTACGCGTTGCCTCAATAGACCCTTCCCATGAATTTTTTATATAAATTGCACATAGCGCATGCGCACTAACATTTTGGTTGGCAAAAATAAGGAAACATAGCGCTGTTTTGTACATGGCTAATGGCTGCGTGACGCAGACGCGTTTGCGCGTCTGCTTAGTGTACAACTCTGTGGCGTTTGCCAACCAATAGGGTCTGTACGCATGCGTGAATGTAACTAGCATATTTCATGGAAGGGTTCTATATCTGTCCTCTTAAAACATCTGTCCAAACATCTGTCATTATCGCGCAACTTCGATGACCAATTGAGCTTAAACTTTCACAGGTTTGTTATTTTATGCATATGTTGAAATACACCAAGTGAGGAGACTGGTCTTTGACAATTACCAATTGTGTCCAGCAATCTTTAAGTTATGGGACCATTTTTTTCTAGAACATTCTATTAAAAGGAATTTTGACTTGACACCTAACAATGATGATGAACCAAATGGGTTTTTTCTCGGCATGTTATCATGGGCAGAACATTCCAAACGAAACGTCAACATTTTTTATTGTTACCGCTTTGTACCCACATGTATAGAGACCAATTGGTATCTTTGATAATCTTGTATCAAAATGTTTAAATGTGTGATAAATGATATTATTATTTTTAGTGAACTTTAATTTTTATACAAAACTTTAACACATAAATCAGTTTATGTCACGATTTGAATTTGAAGTCGGATTGGAATTTCCATATTACAATCTTTCGCTTTTGCTAATGATTTCTTTAATAACTGTCTAAAGAAACTTATTTTTATGATCGCTCATTATATCTAGATTCCAATGTACTGCACTGATGATTTTATGTATACCGTACATGTATGTTGGTTATAATGGAAAGTCTACTTATTTTTTTGTCATGGTAATAATCCACTTGAATGTTTGTATGTAGCCAATCTCGTGGTATCCTTTTACCTTCACGTCACTTTTGGTGACGGGCGGGGTTGTGCAGAGCCGTAATGCGTTTTGGAAGAATACAGGGTGCCAGACGAGTGGGTTGCGCTGTATTTTTGACCACTTGAACAAAAAAAAACTGTTCCCTCTGTCGCATTTCTCCCAAAAATTCTATCTCCATCTTGGTCATGTTCCCTGTAGTCTAATAATGCTAATGATCATTATACAAACAGGAACCAGACTATTTTGTTCTTCCAGCCTCTGGTTGGTTACATTGATATCATTGAGAAAAATTCAAGATGGCTGCATCATGAAAAAGGTCTAAACAAGTTTACGGCTCTCTGGGGTTGTTCTTTTTGTATCGTGTGCTATATTGATTGGAGGATTAAAATCGATTCAGTTGCTGAAGATAATTTTTGCTGTTATGCATTGACGTCATCCAGCCGCCATCTTTGAGGTCAAACGGTGACGAAACAATCGAAACGCACATAGATTGGCCAATGAACAACCTCCTTTTGACCTCAATGCGGGGGCGCCGTACTGCACTGTAGAGCAAGAACAGTTAATCCTTGCCTTAATCTCTCTTGCATTGATGACTTGTAAAAAAAAAAAGAGCCATTCCAACTATTTTATTTCACGTACTGCATCTCTTTTGAACTCCTTGCCTGGTGGATGTTTCTCTTCACTCCAACAATCTAGACTGTAATGTAGGCGGAATTAAATATTCCTTTAATCTAAAACAATCTGTTCTCGTAGCCTCTTTAACACGTGTGTCTTTTAGCCTACTTGGGCGAACTAGCAGTAGCCCTTACACACTATCTTTAAATGACACAAAATAGTGGCCTGATGTTTCAACCCTAGCAGAGTCTTTATCGGGGGCTAAATATACCGTTTGTTCTTTTGGTATCATGAAAAGGCCAAGGTTGTGTCATGTTGTGAAATCAATCAAGGATGTCCCTAAATAAAGTAACAACAAAACGACAGAACGCATTAATTTGTGGAACATGTCCCTTTCGTGGACGAGTTTAATGTTTTTCCCAAAACGACTATTCTTACATTTTTACAAAAGTAACAAGAAAACAAAGCATTGCATTTATAACGTTCATGATGTGAAAGTATCTGGTAAAACTTGTCGGAAAACTCATCGGGAAAGTAACCCAAAATTGCATAAAAACTGCAGTTCCAACCAATGACGTAAACAGACGACTGATCGAATGTACTATGTATGATACCATCTAACGTTTGTTTACCAGTGATCGATAACTGCAAAACAGCCGGTTACCTCAGAGGGAGCCGTTTCTCAAAATGTTTTTTACTATCAACAGCTCTCCATTGCTAGTTACCAAGTAAGTTTTTATGCTAACAATTATTTTGAGTAATTACCAATAGTGGTCAGTGCTTTTAAAGGCATTTATCAGGGATGGACGTCGCAGAGTGTTCGTGTTCTGTGTAGTAATCGACCATATATACATAAAATAACACCTGCGGAAATGAGGGCTTCATCCCTTGTGCGATTTAGGGAAAACTAGTGAAAAACCATGCAGTATTTTCAGCATAAAACATTTCCTTGTGACAACGGAAAATGAGGAAAGGGAAATCGGCTGTCAATTCTCGAATAAACATGGTGCAAAACAAATCCCTTCCCAGAAAAAAACCCAATCTTAATATGTTTACAATTTTGAAACACATAATAATGTTTGAGCAATTTCAAAATTATAATTTAAAGAATTTCTGTTATTAAAGTACCTTACTTAACGCTGGTATAGCGGCAGTATAATGTCGGCCTTTATAAACTTTTAGTACTGTCATCAGATGTCACATCAAGTCCCTTTTGGGTACCATTAGTCTTGACTGGCGACGCTGGTTTTTGTATAAGCCGCCGTTACCACGCAACATCGTATGTACTGAATTCGGGGACGGTTTTTTGGCAGTGTTTATTTGTTTTCCCAGTGAAGCTGAAACAACGATGTCAAAAACGCTCCGTTATACACACACTTTCCTCGGTTGTATGTTGCAAACAAGTATAAATCCTCTGCATGGAGATTACTCCAACCAAGATGTTGTCGGTAAAAAGTTTCACATCTTGAGAGTCTGGTTCCAGACTCAGATATAATCCTCTTCAATATGAAGAATATTTCTCAGATCACTGGTCAGTTCCAATAACTCTACAGTCGAGTTCCTAGACGTCTGCGTCATTAATGAGGACGGTGCGCAGTTTAACTGTGAGTGTTCTGTTGCCATGATGAAATCGTGACGTGTCATGGTAGCACGACGTAATGTTCGGTTACAGGCTAAAAACTCCATGCGTGACGTGTCTAACTGCCGCGTGACGTCAGACAACAACAACCAATTGCGTGCTCTGTGTCATTGGGGAAAACATTTATACAAGAAATGTAAAGCACCAATAGAAAGTTCGGTTATATTCAATTCTAAATCACAATTATTTCCAAGCTTCGTGGACATTTTAAGACACATTAAAATGTGTTTTACAAGGCAGAACATTAATTAAGTATGGAGGCATCATCTAGAAGCCGAGGCCTGTGGTGATACGCCTGATGGACAGACAAACAGAACATAAACAGGAACAAGAACGTACGGAATTGAACACAGGCAAAAATGATGACAAATAATAACGACGTTTATAATGTAAAAAGAGAATATTTTGCGACCTAACTATTTTAGAATATGTCAGACACTATGAGTAGGGATGTCAAAACGGGTCACGTGACACGCGTAAAAACGGCGAATTTTTTCACGTCCAGTGTCAATGTTTCATCTTCCAAAAATTATTTTAACAAAATGGAGGAGAATAAAATTTTTTTAAACAAAATGAATGTATTAAGATCACTTTGATGTAGTACTTGATTGAATTTGACACTTACTATAATTTTAGTTTTCTAGAATAGGGCAATTTAAAAACGTACTTTGCGCTGAAAACATCGCTTTTCTGCGTCCCGTCGATTTATTAACTTTTTGTTTCCGAGCGTGATGAAGTTTTTCGTTGTTGTTGTAGTCTCACCAAATATGTCCCAATATTGTCATACTTCCCCTTAAAATGAAGCTTAGATGTTTATCTTTTTATCTTTAACCCGGGTCAGGGCGATAAACATGATCTTGAATTAATAAAACACCGAACAAATGTAGCGTTTGATTAAACGCAATGAGAGCCTGTCAGCCCGCGATACAGTTGCATACCGTTGGAAAGCCCCATTCGTGATCTAACGAATGACAGCAGTGTCAAAGTTCAAGAACGAGGCAGTTTCCGATGAAAGCGCAATCAACACGAGGGGTTGCTCAAGTTTATGCACCTATCCGGTACAGAGGTTGTGTATACAGCTAGTTGTCTGGTTTCCACCTCTTGTAAAGAGTAACGCATGCAGCACACGGCAAAGCTGTTTACGGGGTGACGTCATTGGGCCGAAACCAGACTATTGTATGCTGCGCAGTGGTTTTGCAAAATGGAGACTACAGCGCCGCGTCCCCCGTGAGAAGGCCGGTTTATAGTCGGTCGCGCGACGGAAGACTTGCGCGCAATCCTAAGACTGAGGCCTAAAAACCATGTCTTTTTATGATCGCGCGTCAAGATTTCCGACGCCCGACCATCGGGCTTGAGTGTGCATTGTTGACGTTTCCAAGGTTATAATCGGACGTGTGGAAAGTGTCGCAAGTATTGTTTACAAAAATTGAAGAATAGCAGCGGGAATTTTAAATTGTTTATAGAGAAATTCTGGGTGTTTATAGAGTGTATTCATATTATCTTTGAAAAACAAACTTTTGTGTTGATTTTTGTACTCTTTCAGTGTCATTAGTGTTCAGTTTTCAGAATTCAGTTCTCATTTTTCAATTTTACTAAACTTCAGCTGTGTTGTTTATCTTTTTTGACATTTAAATATTGAGCAGTTTTATTGTTATCTTGTTGCTTTACAACTTCAATTTTAAATTTAACTTAGTAACTTAGCTGTGCTATTTAGCATTTTTGACATTTATACTAATTTATTGAGAAGTTTTATTGTTATCTTGTTCTTGTTGGTTTTCAGTTTTCAATTTTAATAACCTGTGTTTCATTTTTAATTTAACTAACAACTTTACTGTGTTGTCTAGCATTTTTTACTTAATAATATTAAAAAGTTTTATTGTTGCTCTTCAGCATTTCTCCATCTTCAATTTAACTTAGTAACTTTGCTGTTGTTGTTTAGCATTGTTTTCATTTAAATTGGGAAGTTTTATTATCTTGTTGATTTCCACTTTTCAATTTTCAATTTAACTTTTTTTTAATTGTAGCTCTGTTAATTATTATTATTTTTTTACATTTAAATTTTGAGAACTTAATTGTTATCGTCTTTCCATTTTCAATTTCACTTAGTGATTAGTAGCTTTGCTGTGTTATTTTTTAGATTTAAATTTATATTTAATACTGAGAAGTTTCTTATCCTAATCCTGTTGGTTTTCTGTTTTAAATTTAAGTTAACTTTGCTTTGTTATTTATCTGTTTTGACAATAAAACTGTTGAGAAATTTACTGTTATCTTGTTGGATTAATTGGTAATGGCTAGTTTTGAGTATTCTTGTGATGAAGTTGGCATTAGTTTGAGTGATTTGAACAGTATGAAAGCTGGTAAAGGGGATGAGATTGTTGTTGTCAAGAAGGAATTAGAGAGTTTGAAAAATGGATTTGTGTTCGGTATGTGGGATGAACTGATGGTTGAGGAAAAGAAGGTGAGTTGTCGAAGAAATGTGATTGAGAAAATGAGAGAAATTGTGTGTAAGTTTTTTGTGTATGAGAAAAGTGTGAAAGCATTTGAGAACAGGCTAGTGCGTGTGATTGCAGCCAGGAAGCGGGATCGGAAGGTAGGCAAGGAGCAGGTTAGACAATTGATGGAGAAGTGTTTCTGTGAGTGTGAGCGACTGCATACAGAGAATGTTGATGAAGCAAGTACAAGTGAGATGAGGCAAAGTGATGTTGTTAAGAATTTGAAAATGAAAGTTGAAGTGTTAGAAAGAAAGTGTGAGGAAAACAGGGGCATAAAGGATGCATTGCGTGAAGTCAGTGAGGAAAAGAAGATGTTGGTGGAGGAATCAGAGGTTGAGAAAAAGAGAGTGGATGAGCTTGTAATGGAAGTGGAAAAGTTGAAAGCAGAGAAGAAAGTGAAATGTATGCAACTGCAAATGATGAAGAAAAAGGAAAGGAGCTCGAAGGTACTTGTGGAGAAGATAAGAACTAAGAGTACAAAGAGATTGAAGAGGTGTAGAGAACTAGGGCGTCGATTGGCTGTGAAGGAGAAAGTGGAGGTGAAGTTTAAGGCAGAGAAAGAATACAAGTTAAGAGAAAAGAAGTTGAGGAAGCAGCTAGGTTTGTGTAAGGTAAGAGCAGATGAAGCGGTTGCCAAGGAAGAGTGTGAGAGAAAGAGAAAGTTAAATGGGCAAAAGCTGATGTCGAAGAAGAAGGTACAAGTCAAGAGGTTGCAAAAGAGTGTGAGAAGTTTGCGTAGAGAACTAAAGGATGCAAATGAGGAATGCAGAAGCTTGACAAATGATAAGATGGAGATAGAGGAGAATGTTGATGATAGAGTACAAGAGTGTGTGAATGAGTTTTTGAATTCCGGAGTGTGTACTTTTAAGAATGGCATGTATCAGGATTGTATTCGTGAAGTGTATCAGGACTTGATGACAATGAATGTGGGTGCCAGGAATGTAGAGCATGTGATTCGAACTGTGTTGTCAAAGCTAACCAAAATGAATGAGAAAGAGGTGAGACTACCGAAAGAGACTTTTGCGAAGACTATGCTGCTTGAAGCTCGAGCGTTAGCACAGATGCAATGCGTATCCGAGGTAACCGGTAGTGATGGCCCTGTCACTTTGTGTACAGATGCTACAACAAAGTGGGGCTATCACTATGGAACCTATGATATGTCATTGTCATCTGGGAAGATGCTAACGCTTGGGCTCCGACCAATGGTGTGTGGAAGTGCCGAGAAAACGTTGGATGGGTTTAAGGAGATTGTGGATGATATTGTAAAGTGTGCAAAAGAAGGGAGTGAAAAGGTGAATGAGATTGTGCGACAAGTGAAGAACACGATGAGTGACCGGCATGCAGTGGAGAAGAAGTTCAATGGGATGTTGAAGGAGTACAGAGCGGGCATCTTGCCAAAGGTAGTTGAAGGTTGGGGTGAAATGAGTGAGGGTGAAAGAGGCAGCATGAAAATGATGAATAATTTCTTCTGTGGGATGCATTTCGTTGTGGGCTTGGCAGATCAAGCTGTTGCGTGTCTGAAAGTGTGGGAAAAGGATGTTTTCGGTGCGAAAAAAGTGGGAAGTACGAGTTTGCCTGGTAGCAGTAGTGGTGGTTGTGGAGCAGAGCGACTGGTAAGAACAGTGTGTAAGAGTGTGCAGGAAAGAGCGTGTGAGAAGTCTGGTAAGCCAGTGTATTTCCGTGTGTTTCTGGAGAGTGAATGCGGAATGGATGCGGTACCCCTTGCACCATTTAGAGGCAATAGATTCAACATCTTGTTTCATAATGGTGCAGGGGTGTATCATCTCTATCCGCACTTGATTGAGTTTTTTGATCGTGTGAAGAATGAGAATAAGCTGATGCGAGCTGTGTACGAAGATTTGAAAGTGGATGAGTACAAGACTGAAGTGAGAGCGTTAGGCTTAATTGATAAGATTGTGACTGCGCCTCTGTGGAAAGTGTTGAACATCAAGGAGCATGTGATTGGAATGAATGAACGATATGAGCAAATGATCAAGTGTTTTGAGACGTGGAGTGAAGATGCAAGTGAAGTTGTTCATGGTGAAGTAAGGATGTTTCAGGATGTGAAGGTTGAGGTGGACTCTGTGTTTGATAGCTTGGTAACACCGTGTGAGAATGATGATGCCTGTAAGGAAGTCCTCCAGTGTCTGTTTGGTGTGTTTGTCAAGCTGGGAAGAAGAATGTTGGAGAGCCAGATCAGCGGTGGAGTGTTTGAGAACATGGATGAGCAAATGATGTATGAAACTAGAAGTGTGCCAAGGACGAATGTTGATGTGGAGCGTGACTTTGGTATGTTTGACCGATTGTTGAGGGAGAAGCCAAGAGCGACTGAGTATGCGATTGAAAGTTTGATCATGTGTAGGAGAAATCGAATGAGCGAGTGGCGAGACAACCTTTGTGAAGATGAGAAGAGCAAGATGATAAGGATAGCACAGTAGTCTGTGAAGGAGCAAAGGGAAGAGATGTGTGAAAGGCGAAAAAGAAGGTTTGAAGAAAGGGAAAAGGCTATGCGTGAGAAAAGGAGGGTGCAGAGAAGCGTGAACAGCGAGAGAGAGAGACCATCAGAAAAATTGTGTTAGATATGAATAGTGATGGTCCTTTGTGGTTGAGTGTGAGAGATATGGAGACAAGTTTGCGAGGTAAGAATGAAAAAGAGCAGGAACACCTAGTAAAAGTGCAGATGAGATACAGGAAGAAAGTAATGAAAGATGAACACTCAAAGGATGGTCTACTGAATATGTCAAGTGCGGGGAAGCAGCTGAGTGTTAAGCAAATGATAGAAAACATGAAGAAAGTGCTTGGTGTACATGCAGTAAGTGAGGATGAACATACGAATGATGCAGGTGTGAAGGATGGTGCAAGTGATGGTAAGGATAATGATGAAGGTATTGGTGCAAAGCGTGCAAAGAGGAGCTTGAAAGTTGATGAGATGATTGGGCGTTTGTTGATGCATACAACGGTTTGTGATGAATTGAAAGAAGAGACAGTGTGTGTGATATTAGAGAAGAGAAGAGGGAAGTATGTGTTTAAGTATGATGGGTCAAAGGATGAGTTTGAGTACAGTCAGAAACAGGTAAAGGAAGATTTTGATAATGGTGATTTGAAAGAAATAGATGTAGGTGTAACAGAAGCAATGGGTCGTGACATCAAGTATATGTGGCTGGATGATGATTTGAATGAGATGTGGTACAGAGGTCGAGTAATTGATGTGGAAGGTGATGATAAATGTGTTGTTGCATACGATCCAGTGGAAGGTGATGATAATGGTGATGATGATGATGACATGTCGAGTGAAGTTTTGGTGGAGAATTTGATTGATGATTACAGGAAGCGTGAGGTAAGATTTGTGTGAAACTGGTTTGGATGTAAGAGTGCAGTGGCGTATCAAGTAATTGTAATTTAGTAATTAACCAAAAGGTTGCACTTGTCCATTTGAAAGTGTCTTGGGGTATCCAGAGCAAATTAAACACAGTTCAGTTTTTCTTTGATTTTTAATTAACATTTACTTTTATTAATAACGAACTTTAAGTTTAACACATATTTTCTACAACAACTGCCCTTATTTTGATGAAAATTCTTGAAACAGCAATTACACCTAATTTGCATATTTAAAAAAAAATAACAAATTTAATTAATTAACAAATTAGTTGGTGGATATTGTTTTTGCATACATATCCTAAAGGTATCTTGCTTTCCTATTCCTGGTCCAAAAATGAAGGTGGTGACATGTTTACTTTTTGAGATATTCCTTTTTGAAAACGCGAGTTTATTATAGAACGGGATTCAAATTACCACCAATTATGCATAATTTGCATATTTAAGAAACAAAACAATAAATAAGATAATGTTTTTTTTGTTTTTTTGTTAAATTATCTGAAATGAATCTCACTTTCCTATTCCTGCTCCAAAAATGAAGGTAGTCAGACATTTACTTTTTGAGATATTCCCTTTTGAAAACACAAGTTTATTCATTGTTTATTTATAAAACCGGGATCAAATTACCCGCAATTAGGCATAATTTGCATATTTAAAAAACAAACAATAAATAAGATAATGGATTGTTATTGTTGTTCTTTATTTACTTTTGAGGCACCTGACTTTTCTATTAGTGCTCCAAAAATGAACATTGTCAGACATTTACTTTTTGAGATATGTTCCTTTGAAAACATGGGTTTGTTCAATGTTTGGTTGTTTGTTCATTAAAGCCATGAAAGTCAATATTCACACCTTTCACTAATCCCTCGGGACTTTAGGTCTTTCTTTGAAATTTGTTAATTTAAATTCCTTGCAATCAAATTGTTTAATTTCTTCTATTCTCATAAAACTTTTTGCAAGGAAGTAATATATTTAGGTTTTGTGCGACTTGAAACCTTAGTTTGTTAATTAGGACCCTGATAACATTGTTATTTGTTTGTTTATTGTTTACGTTAGTTGCTATTAGCAACGGCCTTGTTGAAGTTGACCTGTAAATTAATCATAACTTTGGAATCCCTTGACCGATTTTCTTCAAACTACCACCTAACAACTCCTATCACTGTGTTCTTTCATTATAGCCACATTGCAAAGCAAAGAAAAAAACATTCAAATTTCAACTGACATCCCTACTATGAGAGAAAAGAGCCTTTTCATAAGCTCGGGTAAATCACACAGAAATAAACGTCTTTAAACTGTGACGATCGAAGGCAATATAGCTACACAAACTTAACTTCAAAACTTGTTATTCAGTGGAAGTATGGACTATCAAGTTTTACCTTTGTGTATTAGCAAGACGGATGTTGTAGGTTGTAAGATGCGGCGTGTCACTCATCTCTAGCAAGAAGCTTTCCTCCCTCACCTTCTGATCTGGTATACCTTGAAATATATCCACCGTTGCATTGTCATGTTCGTCTAAAGAAAACACACAAAAAATATTGTTACAAAGTTATGATTTTGAAGAATCACAATCAAAAAAGAGCTGGCGGAACAATCATGGGTCGTTCATACTTTTCTTATACTGATGTCTTAAAAATGTGTGAACTTGTAAAAGAAAAACAAAATTGTCCCCACCCAAGATGACGGTTTGACCAACTTACCAAAAGAATATTCCCCGTCAAGGCTCCAGCTTAAATCCAGGTTACTTTGGTATGGATCTTCCTCGTCTAGTTCCCAGTCTCCGTTGACATCGCGAAGGTAGCCTAATGGGAATTAACGCAATCGTAATCAATCTACGTCATGTATGACGTCTTCCTATCCTCTGACATCCTTAATCATTTGTAATAAACAAAGGAAGAGACAACATTTATGCTGTTTTTTAGGCTTAAGCATCATGCGACGTAAATTTGTTTGTGGTCTTGTCACTTATCCTTGGTTACCAAAACATACTTGATGCTGACGTCATTGTGACGTCTTAGTTTCATAGCTTGATACAAGTAAATTATCGGTTTGTGATATTTTGAAGGCAGGACACTGTTGGTAATTACTCAAAATAGATGTAAGCATAACAAATTACTTGGTAACGAGCGACGGAGAGCTTTTGATATAGCATAAAACCTTGAGAGAAACGGCTCCCTCTGAAGTAACATAGTTTTTGAGAAAGAGGGAATTTCTTACTAAAATATTAAAAGACTTCAGGATAAAGCCTTTTATTAGGCATCTGAAATAACACAAATGTGTGCTACAATTAAAAATTTTCTTTCCTTGTCCTCTTACAACTTTGATGACCAATTGGGTCAAAATTTTCACAGAGTTGTCTTTTTATTGTTCAGTGATTGTTATTATCTTCTGTGCTTTTTTATATGCCCTCTCTTGCCTTAATGTATTTTGGGGGATTTAGGAGACATACGCCTTTTGGCGATAGTTATTTTTTTTAACTTTTATGCTCTCCTTGGGCACCCCACTGTTGTTTTACTTTGTTTTCTTAAATATGTTTAATGTATGTTGTACATGTGCTTGTAAATGTGATTGCCAGAATAAATATTATTATTATTATTTATGCATATGCTGGGATACACCAAGTGAGAATACTGGTCTTTGACAATTACCAAGCGTGTCCAGTGACTTTAACACCCTGACTCAACTTACCGATGATAAATGTCTTCATGGCTTTAGTTCGCGCCAATTTAATGGTCGTCCTGCCTGAATACGTTGCTATCAATGGATCCGCCCCGTAGGCAAGGAGCATGCGCACTAACTCCAACCAATTGTTGTCAACAGCATCGTGAATGGGCCTGAAATGTAGAAACAGTCGATAAAAATGGTTTAAATCTAAAAAAAAATTAACTACGTGAACCTCACTAGACCCCTTGTATTGACCGCCATGTTTGATGAAACGTAAGCTATCATTGGCTGCGAGTTGTGCGCAGAACGTACACGTGTGCACCTTTCCATTGTTAGTAATACCAAAGATGGCGGTCAATAACGTCATGTGCAATAGACTGCCAGTTGAAGTTCGCCGCACTTTTCAAAGATGATATCGTAAGCACTTCTGACTTGAATAATAATTAGAAATGTTGGAACAAAACTACTCATCAATTTTACTGTCTTATTACACTCCTCCACGTTTAAAATGTTGTATTTTTTTGTTTTGTATTTCTGATAATTTGGGTTGAGATTATATACTTCCTATTTTATATAGCGCCTTAGTCAATTTTAATTGGTAACCAACTCACCGTGTCCCGTCCGATGCGCTCGCGTTGACATCGGCACCATGCTCCAGCAGATACCGCGCTACAGATAGCCGTCCGTGTACACAACACTCATGTAGTGGCGTATAACCAGCATTATCTTTAGCATTAATATCTATGACGTCATAATCTATGCAGTAAACGGCTACATCCTGAAAAAGGATTAGAAAAAGGGATCAGATACTACGATTAGATTTAGTAAACGTATAATATTCTATATAAAAAAACACATAAAAAACAAAACAATTGCAACACAATAGTATGTTTTAGTTTACACGAAGTCCAACCCAACTTACAGTCCAACCCAACGTACATATAAAATTAAGTGTATTATCCAGGATTGGTTAGAGAGATAATGTTACGGGCTCAAGGAATGTCCTGCAACATGAACTAGGAATTAAACAAGGAACTGAACCCGGAACTTAAGGAATTAAATCATATAACGGAAGTATTTGATTAGAGAAGATGAAGAGAGCGTCAAGGCTAAAATAACACGGTATGCCTACATTGCATCGAGGAAAATGTGGAAAGGAAACGTTACATTTCATTCTGTAAGTCAGTAACCTCAGGTTACACTTGGTGGACAGTTACCGGTTTCTTTTACCCGTCTTTGAAAAAGCACCGTACATTGCAAAAACTGGATGTTTAAACTGACAACATAGATACCGACGAGAGAATCAAAATTAACACCATTACGTTAAAGACAAAAAAATTCTGCAAAACATTTGTTTTATTTTAATACCTAAGCTGTTAATTTTTTCCGTGTTATAATTGGTGTCAACAGGGAACTTTGAATATTTGAGATTTTTTAACCAAATCTTTTGTGGAGTTCACGAAATTTGATTACAAACAAGATTGTTCAAAACAGTATCATAGCGTCACCGAGTGAACCATCATTAAAAAGAGCAGAGGTTTAGTACTTACATCGTATGAGAGTCGAGCCGCTCGATGCAAGACGGTTTCACCAAGTTTCTTGTTCACCATGAGACGTTTCAGTTCTGGCGATCAACAAAGACAAAAGGGAATATATTTACCGATACCTCATACAAAAAACCATAATATAGTCATCAGATTGTCTTCGGTTCGAATCCCAGTCGTGACCCTAGTGTCCTTGAGCAGCTGTGTTTGCATCTCCATACCCTATGGCAAATGGGTCCCTGCGAGGCTGTGAAGGCAGAGATTGTTCGTGTGATAGGATTTAGCTTGTTGCTATGGAAGCATATGTATACTCCGAAGGGAACTGAGATGGTTTAAGGAACGAAATAAATGCCCCAGTTGCCAGAGGGTAAAAGTGTTGGAGCACAATGAGCGTCACCTGGCGACGGATTTGAGCGCTACAAGAAGCCAGTATTATCGACCGTAACTTTCGTGCATACTTGGCATGTCCCACTCACTGGATCTGATAGAGTAGTTGGTTGTTGCTACGAGAGCGTATGCAGTTTTTGTATGTAGCTTTAACCGAAACACTACCTTTCATTTGTATCTAGTCAGACCATAGAGGAAGGAATAGAAGGAGCTCGAACGACCCACAAAACCGCAGAGTAACAAAATAATACACTGACAATGCCCCCGTCTAACTAGTGGAAAAAGATAGGAGACCTCCAGCTGGACGGCCGATTAACGAGCAGGATTATATTTCTTTGTACAGAACGTGCGGTACCGCCGCGCTGCACCGTTGCCTTCGTGTAAAGTTGAATCATTGGAGACAAGAATTGTGAATATACCCGTTTTCATTTACCGTTTGTGGTGTTTTACTGAAACATCATGGCATATTTTTTAATTTTTTTTAATTTTCCGGTCACTAGCGGTGGTTCAAAATTTGGGTATAAGCACACGAGGGTGGTTGGTATTCAATTGTGTTTTTCGATTTGGTGAGCACAAGTGTACACAATTTTTATCAGGTCTCAAAAAAGTTGTTTTTCTGTGTTATATCAAAAGTTATTATTATACCCATACGACATACGACACCATGGTTGAGTGAAGAACCAAGTGCGCATGCGCAAACTCACATACGCCAGGTCGCCCATTGTCTGTATAAGGTATGTGGGTGATGACGAAGTGTCGTTAAACGACCGCGGTACCGCAGGTTCGACTTTTGAAGTCCCTTCGTTCGAGCTCCTTTTCTTCCTTCCTCCATGGTCAGACTATAACTTCAAAGAGGAGGGAAGAGGAGGAGGAGTTCAACCTACCGAATGGGGGGTTTGGTCGCACTATCTTCACTGGAATCGGTTCAGGTAAAGGTGGAGGAGTCTCTGTTGTTCTTAACTCAGCAACCTGGATCACAATTTTAGAACAGAACGAGTTAATGTATTACACGAAACACTGAATCACAACCTTAAACATTATATTCCAAGATTCGAACATGTCTGTACACAGCTTCACCATCAGCCCCGCCTTGCCACATCTTTCGCCCCATCAATGTTCCAAAGGCCATTACTGTGAGATATTTGATAAAACTTTCCCCTTACTGCTGCACTCTGGAACTCTCTATACAAACGTATCTAGTTTTCCACCATCTTGAAATCTATTCCTGTTCAAGAGGAATGTCTCTATATAAAACTGTCTTTTTTTCTTATAACCTTTGCCGTTTGGCCTTGTGCTGGGCGTCTTTTTTTTATAAATAATAGTGAAAATGTTTCGGTATTTCAAAAGAAATATGAACTTACCTCTGTTTTGACTATGGGGTTTTCTTCTTGCTGTACATCTGTTTCCATGGCAACGACTGCAGAGCTAACATTCTTGGTTTTAGATTTCCTCTTGCCTCCCGGCTTCTTCTTCCCACTGTCATTCTCCTTCCCAGAGTCTTTCTGATGCATTTCAAATGCAGACGGCGTCATGAACTTCATTTTGATTCGATTGGTGGGATCGAGGACCACATGAAGGGGCGTGTCCATATCCATGCTGCTTTGCATAGCCACGCCCTCTTCATTAACCAAGCCCTCTAATTGGGCAGGATCAGGTTTTATTTCAATCTGATTGGTTTGTTGAACCACGTCATTGGATTCCGTGAGAGGTTCTTCTTTCACAACGATGGTCTTATCACCAGACGTCTTGAAGACGGCATCACTGCCCTTCCGTCTTCTTCCAGATGGCGTCTTGGTCTTCGGTGAGTTGGGCTCCTCGTCCCCACTCGTAGAGCAACTAACAGATCGTTTATGTCTCTTCCTTTCTAGGACTTTTCTCTCCTCTTTCTCTATCTCCATTTCGTAGCGGGCGTTTTTGTGGTAAGGAGCTTTTCGTTCCCTTGCAGAAGATCCTAAAAAAAAAGTTTTCATGGACATTATTTTTTTTTAGTATTTATACTAATCTAAGGTCCTTCATTTAAGATTATAACATTACTAAGTTAAGAAATTCCTTATAGTATAAATGACATTATTTGAAACTTGTCGGTTATTAAACCATTGCAGCATTTAACAGCTGGGTGCTCCACTACACGAGGAAAACCTTCTCTAGTTGCAACCCCATTTGTACTTTATTTAGTTTTTATAACTTTATTTATTTCCTTGCAATCAATATTCTTGTACATTTGTTGTTTTGCAAAGGGAAATAAAACAAACAAAACAAACGAACATTTACGTTGAGTTATGTAGAATCAAAAACTTACTGCAAGGGTCGTGGGTTCGAATCCCACCCGAGAAACATGCCTGTGATATTTTTGCACAGGACTCCGGAAAGTACTGAGTATACAGTGCTAACACACATCGGTGTATGGGTAAAACCAAAATTGATAAAAACTTACTGGTTGCTAAAGAATGTCTGGTTCTGTCTTCGAGAACTGTGGGGACGAAGTCATGGAAGCTCGGCCGGCTAATGGTGCTGGTTAGACGGCGCATCTCTCGTGAAAAACTCCGTCGGGCCTTCAAGGCCGATACCGAAAAATCGTCTGCACATAAAAAGTAAAACAAAAAGCAATTTATACTTGTTCCTGTGTGTTGTGTTGCCTCTGAGAAAGACTCTGCTAGGGTCGAAACGTCAGACCAATAAACTTTTTTTTGCAAAAATAAAGCAACACAATCTTTAGCACTTTGGTGTATTCCACAAGAATTAAAGTGACGTGGGTATAAATACGCACTCTTAAAACTCCAAGTTCAGAATTGATACAGATTTCGGGTCCAGTGGGGCCAGACCCCTTCGTGAGTCAGAATGGTTCGGATTGTGTCAAGCTGACCCATATAGTCAAACAATTCACCGTAGACTTCAAAAAAGGAGTATTCTCACTTATTTAATACAAAAAGCTTTTCCATATACCTTTGAACTTCTGCTGAATCCTCATAAGACGTCTGATTTTACGTCCACGGCCCTTTCCTGATCTGAAGGTTGGTGACTGTTTGCTGGTCAGCACACGGCCTGGGTGACGTCTGGCTTGTGCCTGGGGGTCCATGTTCGGGCTTGACTGGGAGCCAGTCGGGGTTAGTTTCTCCTTCTGCTCCATTTCATTGAACTGTTTCATGGCTCGCTATATTGTAAAAAAAAAAAAAAAAAAAAAAGCAAAATCGAAATGATGAACCGAACCGTCATTTTAAATTGTTAATGTAGTGGTATATCTATTTGCGATTACACAAAAACAAGAGCCATTCGAATATTTGTTCGTACATACACATGCTTCTAAAGAAGTCATTATCTCTTTTTGGGAGTTTTGGTTCAGAAAAACCCCAGTGTGTTGACTCGACGTGTTGAAAGGTATACTCTGCTCGTCTTCAACAGAATGTCTAATGTCTAAATTTCTGTATAATGTTAAATACATAGTTTGGCTTCATTACAGTTTAAACACCTTGAGAAACTTCTACATAGGTATGGCAAAGCCTCGAACATCAAAAGTTTCTCGTTATTTAAAATGAATAATGCAGCGAATAAGATCAATCTTTCTAACCTTTAAATTAAGTAGACATTGACTTAAATTAGTCTGAATTTGTTTTGGTGATGAATTAGACACAGCTGCAGACGACTTTCTATAATTATTTTGTCACAACAGAGAAACTACTTTGTACTTTAAACACCTTGAGAGACGTCTACATATCCACTACGCAAGTCTCACCTGTAAAGCTCGTTCCTCTCTGTCTAACAGCGAAGGATCCGTTAGTAAATCCACGTGACCTCTTCTCTTAGGTATCTCTGCAACGTAGCTAGACGTGTTCTCCAATCGTAGCATCTCCAGCGATCGCTTCCTTGCCGAGCACTTTGACGGCGTGCTCCTGCCGCTTGAAGGACTCACGGTCGAGTTAAGGCTAGCAGCTACAGATACCGGTGAAATGGAGCAGGCAACCCCTGGAGGCATGTGGACGTAGCTCATGGCTGCCAGGAGCTTCTTACGAGGGTCGTGGGAGAATGTCTTCTCGGTAGGGGAGTATCTCATCTGAGATAAAGATGGCGTCGATGACGTCATAGCCGAGGCGGATAACGCTCCTCCTCCAGTTCTGCATGGGGAAACTGTTTGTAGGTTTTCTGAGGAGATGCTCCCGTTGAAGAAAGACTGTGAGGAGTGGGTCGATAGAGAGGACGCTGAGGAATAGTGCGGTGGGACTCCGTGTCTAAAAACGTCTCCAGATGGGTGTCCGGATGAAACCATTGAAGAGGTCTTAGCTGATGTTATAACTGGGCATGTGTTGCCAAACGAAGATGGAACGGCAGATTGAGATGTCTGGTGCTCAGAAAGTCTTCGCAGTGAGTCTTTCAATTCAGGCTTGACGCTTTGCTTCTTAAAAGTGAACTCTTTTTGCTCAATGTTTCCAGCGACACATGAAAAGTCCCGAATATGACCAGCAAATGCAGCATCGATTGCATCACTCACAGAAACAGATTTGCCCTCCAGTATAGCCTGTTGCAGCATGGATTCTTGTGTAGTTTGACCTCTGAATGCTGGGGGCGGTGTCTCTGAGAGTTGTTCAGGTATCCCACCACTGACACCATTTATACCCGTATTGCTTTTTAGTATATCAGGAGCGGGTGACAAAGATGGCGAGGTTGTAAGATCAATGACGTCACAGTGTTGATGTTCTGCTATTTTTGCCTTGGTTTTATTCCCATACCACTGTCGTTGTAACATGAACTGTGCAAAGATATTTCTGTCGTCTGAGTCATGGGGTGCATGGCTCAGGTGTTTGTCCTTCTTTGGTTGTTTTGACTTGAGTTTGTCTAGACTTGCTTTCAGGCTGTACTGATGCATATGTCCCTTCCTCCCCTTGTCAATATCTTCAAGAGTTTCTCTACTATATTCACGACCATTTCCCCTATCATTATACCGTCTCTGCATTGGTTTGTTCGGATCGGCTTTAGAAGTGGCATCCAAAAGGTATTTGTCAATCTGTCGTTGGAGTTCGCTATTTACGCGGTTCCTTTCTCTGTACGCTGCAATACGATCCGGATCAGAGTCAACTTGATCCGCATCAATGTTATCCGGAACGCGTTGATCCGGCACTTGCTGTTCCGGGCTTTTTTCCTGCAGATTCGGAGGAGAATTATTTTTGAGTCTGGATATTTTCTGGGATACTTCTGTTGACGCGTCTTTGTTAAGTGGATACAAAGGCAGTGTTAAAGCATTATAGAATACTGGTGACGATGCCGAAGTGTGGTCGGTGGTAGAGTTTTTATGAGGATGGCTTGTTGCAGCTGATTCGGAAGTGAAGGATGGAGGGAGTGGACATGGTGAATAAACACTCTGTGGCGTCAGAACAGGCATCGTTGGCGACTCGTTTCCGGACGAGTTGGCTTTCTTCGGGGACGAGCTGGCCTCACTCGTCAGACACTTTGTGATATTTGCAACATTGGCAACTTGACGGACAAGTGGGACTGGGTTAGCTTGACCAGTGTACACACCACCCAAATGGCTAACGAAAGCTCTATCATCTGGAATGTCCACTCGTAATGGTCGAGCTAAGCTGTCACTCATTAATAGTTTCTTTTGTGTGTTTTTAATCACACCTTGTGACGGCTGATGATCAGGCTCGTCAAGTGGTTTCAAGATTTCATTCATCTTAGCTCCAGCAGCGAACGATGACGCGACGAGACGTAACGGCGAGGCGGCACGGTTGGGTTGGTGAGGTTGGGTTGGTGACACAACACTCGGGGCGTCACGAGAGAGGGTAGGTATACCTGCGATGGAGACGAGGGTCGGTGGGCTGATCTCACGATAGCGTCTTCGGGTACGATAGTGGGCACGCTTGAGATGCGGGCTCGTGACGGCTGCCGTGGGTGTACCTGTTGTGTGTTTAATCAAGACCCCGTGTACGCGATCTCTATGTGCTGCCGATAGATTAGGCTCAGTAACGATATCATGTGCTTTCATGTCATGGGATGACAACCCATGGTTTGCGAGTCTGTGAATTTGGATCTCCCGTACGGGTAGAGGTCTACCGTTCTTAGGGAGGACATTGTCATGGGTTAGTACCCCAGAGGGTATTTCAGGAGGTACCTGGACAGCAGTAGCCCCGTTAGAGTCTGAGAGTAATAACTCCTCATCTGGTTGTGGTACATGATGGTGATGAAGATGATGATGTATGTGATGAAAGACGGGTGCTTCTCTGGCTTTGCTACGCGGTCTCGACGCTGCGGAGGTCGGTATGGGATGAACACCATTTTTTGCAGTGGGTCGTACATCCGTGATTCGCAAAGAAGAGGACTTGTTCTGTTGGGTGATTAGAGAAGCTGCATGGCTCCTCCTTTTGAGCTCATAGTCCAAATAAGCAGCTCTTGTTGCTTCATATTGTTGCTGCATGTTTGCTGACATGGGTATACTGGAAGACGGTGTGACTTTTGAAAACTCCTTGTATAAGTTCAAGTTCTTCTCATGAACTGTACGTTTTGTTGGAATGCCTGAAGCAGCATGCGCAAGAACAGGTGCGGGTCTTTTCAGTGCAGTTCGTGAAGGCTGAATGTGCTGATCAACTGTAGTGGATACCAGTGGATGTAGTTGACCCTGGGATATTTGTGGCATGTCTTTCGCTAAAAGTGGGTGCTGATGATGATTTGATGGAGTGGAATATAAAAGGTTACCACGGCGTCCAGGTTTACCAAAACTCATCATCGGAGGTGGTCTGTACACGGATTGTGTTGTCGTCACAGCTGACGCCACCCCACGCCCATTGCTACACAAACCGTGCGATTTGCCAACCATCGCCCCCGCGTTCGCCATCGACATTGATATCAACCTCGGGTCCATCACAGGAGGTCCCCTGGACACGACACATTGCTGTCTCTCAATAGACTTCATCGATAGATCCAGAGGTTTGCTGAGGTCCACCACACACTCCTCTGGAGAGGGCCGGATCGCGGCGTACGGACGTCCGGATTGTACCGGACGATTTACGAGATTCAATGGTCCTTCATATTGTTTGTTTGGATTCAAACGTGGGTCCGGGAATCGGACTTGGTGTTTGGGTAGCTTCATTCTCTGTGGCGCCGCGATGGGATACAGAGGCTTGGATGCAACGGTCGCAGTAACCTGTAGCAGAATCAACATAAATATTCCTGTTAAAATATAACAATATAAATATTAACACAAAATACAAACAGATCCTTACATTCAAACGTAATGATATTATCATCATGATCAACCTTCGTCATTGGACGGAAAGTAGAAGAAGCTATGATGAAATGGTGCCAGGTTGCTTGAGTTGTTGGGTCTCGTTTAGATTGAGATTCGCGTCTTTTATGATGGTGTCTGGATAGCACATGTTCCTCCTGCCGCGATTTGGATGTCCGCAAAGAGGATTCTGGAAGATTAGGTGCGATGTGGTTGATCAGTTGTACGCAAATTTTATACCCACTTTTTAAACATGTTTAAAAGAAAATCATGCTTATCATTTTAACACCTGCTCATATGGTTTGTAACAATCAAAAACACAAGAATCTAAACGTGATGTAGGGTATATATGTGAACAAGTGGCGTGGGTACAATATGCTTGGACGTGTTGAAATTCTAAACACTGTTTTAACAGTGTGCTGGTACCCGCATTAGTCAAATTGTTGACGGAAATGAGATAACATTACACCCGAATGGTATTGCAGTTTAAAGTTTCCCATCACAGGAAAGAGCAGGCCCACAAGGACATTGACACTTCTAGTCTCTGGCACTTATTTGAAAGAACAAATACTACACTGCAAAAATAATGGCTCAATTTCATAAAGCTGTGTAACAGAAAACACTACTTAACAAATTTATTTGCTAAGCAAACAAATTAGTGGAACACCAGTCGCAACAGTGTGAACTTTATTGAATGTTGGCAGGTTACTTGTTTTTGGCTAAGCAATTTTTTCTTTGCTTAGCAGATTTGTGTGCGTACAGGCTTTATGAAGTTAGGCCCATCAGTGATATAGTCTGGTATCCTTACATTACGTTGCATTGCAGCTGCCGCCTCCTGTTGTTGGAAGAGAAAGTTAGCCTCCTGCATGACCCGTCGACCCTGCTCGGCTAGCCTCGCTGTGGCAAGCTGACGAAGCCTCTCTCTGAATTCACACAGATAAATAAACACTGCATCATGCATGTTTCATCAAAGGGGCACATCGCCTTAAAATCTTTCATAATTAATAAATTTCTCATTGTCTTGTATAGTTTAAAGAGTCACCATGCACAAACACACAAAACACCCAGTGTTTTGTTATTAGTGAGTAGTTATTTAATCAACACAATAAGACTTTTTAAAGTACAACTAGCAGGAAATTCGTTCCGCAATTTTGTGGAGTCAAAAATTTGGTTCTACAAAAATAACGAACCGAATTCTAACATGACATTAAAACTAATACCATGACAGAACTAACGACGGAATCTACTTGGAAAGTGATACCAGCTTACATCACATCAACAATTTATTTATAACACGGTTACATGGTGGTCGTGTATATTAAGGTAGTGAGGCTGCCGAGCCGTTAGGAGCACTGAATTCAAACTTAGGTGTTTCCGGTCAGTAGAGTGTGGGTTCGAATCCCCAGCCATGACACTTGTGTCCTTAAGCAAGACACTTAACCATTGCTTCGTCTTTCGGATTGGACGTAAAGCCGTTCTTCCCATTTGTTGTGTAACGCATGCAAAATAACCCACTGCACTTGTCGAAAAGAGAAGGGGTTCGCCGCGGTGTTCCTGGCTGTGGCTGCTGTATGCGCCGTAACACCTTGTACTAAATAATTAGATCTCAGAATCCATCACTGCAATTTACCTTTCTGTATAAATGTATATACTCAGCGCCTTGAGTACCTTGTTTGGTAGATACGTGCGCTATATAGGACTTCGATATATATATATATATTATCCAACAATGACTAAAACCATTCGGTCACAATGAGCAAATCAATATTTATTTTCAGAAATATTAATGAACGACCATCATACAAAACAATTATCATCGAGATGCAACACCTATTCCGAGAATCTCACGGCACAATATTTATCAGATATAACAACATTTCCAATTATAAACTTGAAAATGCGATCTGTCTTAGATAATGACATCAATCTTCCTTTACACTACGGTTGTTTGTCTCAAGTTGTGCCACTTAAGCTCATTGACCTTAAGAAATGATACTCTTCCTCTAGTTTCGAAGAAATGAGATTACACGGAAGCCCACTAATGGCAATTACATTGTGAGATTGGTCACTAGTGAGACGGTCACGAGGAACTGTTGATGTAGCATAGCTCTATTTAAAATGATGTATAAAGGCACTGGACACGTTTGGTATTTGTCAAATACCGTTTTTTCACTTGGAGTATCCCAAAAATATGTATAACATGACAAACCTGTGAACAATTGGGCTCGGTTGGTCATCAAGGTTGCAAGAAAATAAAGAATTTTAAGAAGAAATTTGTGTGCTTTCAGATGCCAGAGAAAGACTTCATCGGGCCTGAATTATCTTTCTCTGATGAAAATATTCAGTGATATATTAACTCTTTCTCAAAAACTACGTTACTTCAGATGGAGTAGTTTCTCACAATGTTTTATACTATCAAGGTTTTTTAATTGTAATGTTTTATGCTAATTAAGCAGCTCTTGTGTATTTATTGATTGTGTTTAGTCTCCGATATTCTTTGGGGTACAACTAAAAGCAATTAGGCGAAGGACATGACTAATTGGCTTGAAAGGAAATAAAAGAGACAAACAATCATAGCCTATTCATAGAAATAAATTAATGCTCCTCTATACTTTGAATGCATTTACAACCTTTATGGTCCAGTAATCCACCTTTTCATTGACCATCCTTTTGTCCTGACTTATTTACTCTCATTAGAACGCATAGCAACCTTACTATCATTGGATCGCATAGCAATCCCCACTGTATGTAAATTAATAACCTCGCTTGGCTGTAATTTTCCCGCTTTCTGGATGTCTTAACAAAATTATTTGTTCCTCTTTGTTGCCCAAAATAGGTATGTTTGCTGATGCATCTGACAAAGGTTCGGTTTTGATTCAAAATTAAGACTAGCTCCCTTAAAGCACCCAATCCGATTGGCATATATTGATTGTATTCAATTAATGCTCGTCAACATCTTTTTTAAACAAATGTCAATTATATAAAAAGAGTTCGCAAGCTCGTTTCGTCTTATAAGAAACGACAGATTTCACCTTGTAATAAAACGATCTTTTCATATTTTTCAATTACAGAAAAATGCGGGTCCTTTGGGAACCTTTCAGGTTATACAATAGAAGGAAATATCAATATTCTTGTGATCAAAATAACTCGTTAATTTCTCTCGCAACTGACCATCTGAACAAACCAGGGACCCTTGGTTAATAATTGACTGATTAAAAAATGATTTTGCCGCTCTGCCAACTCAGCAAAAACGCACCCCCCCCCCCAACCTCCTAATCATGTCCCTAATACGGTGAATATACAATACATTCGGCGTTAGTGGTTTGAGCTATAAATAGCATCTGAAAACGCTCGTTATGAAATGAATACAATTATATTTTAACAGTAGAATATAATAACCCACACAAATAATGCCATGGAAATTGTGGAGTTTTCCTTAAAACTTCGTGAAATAACCAAATTATTGACTCCACAATACTATGAGGAACATTTCCCATGTTCAAATTTTGGGGGAATAACAACTGATATATTTTCCATGACCACATTTATTAACAAAATGCTTTCTGTGAGAAGATTCCCAAAATACTTTCTACTCTATCAAATAACCAACAATTTGCATTGGTGTAAATTTTAAGAGTGATCAAACGCACATTCCCTTTAAAATTGATAGGGAGTATTTGCAAACAGCAACATCATAAGAGATTTGAGGGAAATGTGTCCCTTAAACGGAATGTTTCCAATGTAGTCAATTCGCAGAAAAGGTATGGCTGAGTGATGTAGACTTGATATCAATTATTACGACACAATCCTTAGAGTGACAAACAAGATGGCGAAGTCATGTTAGCTTCACTTTATGCTAATAATAGGTTTTCCGTTTCATAACGATATAGCGTAGGCGGCAGAGGAAGCTCTCATGACGTTGATTTGAAACAAATTACTGCACGCAACTACCGTGGATATTAATTTTGCGCAACTTAAAAATAAAAAAAGTATTTGTTATTAAAGTGCTTCCTTTGTCGGTGTATTTAACGAGTAATTAAAGATGAATGTTAGTATTTCAATACTAATTAAAGAAAACAAAAAGGGTGTAAACAACATGACGAGGGTACACGATAAACAAATAAACAACAAACGAACTGAACAACTATGCACACACTGTTGACCTCTTGGACAAATTATATAAAGAACCTTCATATTATTATGGTGCAGTCGAGTACCTTGTAACCAATTTAAGTAAAATGCATCTGGCTTTAACGTTGATAAAAGAGTCAGGGCCCAATTTCATAAAGCTGTTTAGCAGAAAAATACTGCTTAACAAATTTATTTGGCAAGCAAAAAATGAGTGGGGCACCAGTTACAACAGTGTTACCTTTATAGAATTTTGGCTGGTAACCTGTTCTTGCTAAGCACTATTTTCCTGTGCTTAGCAAGTTTTGTGCTGTCAAAGGCTTTGTGAAATTGGGCCAAGGCTATGTTTCTGTTCAGCCTCAATTGTTAAGATTGCTTGAATGGTTGAACAAAGATGGCTGATACGTAAAACGAAAAAGGTAAATGAATACATATTCATACTAAAGAGTGCCGTTTTCGAAACCGCGGCATGGGCGGTGGGCTTTAGCTTTGGATTGGTCAGCTATTTAGAAATCATGTGTTTTGATCTAATGGGCTTCAGACAGACGGGCGGATCCAAAGCCAGAGAAAGTCCCAACCTTGATTTCGAAAATGCCCCAGTATGTTTCAGGAATAAAATCTAAAAAACAGCTATCACGCTTACTTGGTAAGATCCGCATGGACGTAACTGCCGTCCTCGGACCTAGGTCCGCCTAGATAGTGTAACATCTCTGCAGGGGCTGGATGTGCGTTGGGGTCGAGGTTGTCTTTGACGTTATAATCGTGCAGTTCCCCGTCAGTCTGCAAATAACAAAAATGAAAAGCTTTATGAGTTTCCTTATAATCAATTAAAACAATTGAAGCATCTATAATCAGTCTAATCCTTAGGCCTATATTCAATCTCCAACATCCGGTCAGGAATTTCCCAATCAATCACATTTATAAATAGTGTTAGGAACACCAGGTTGTCAGCATAAAAATCCTATTAGATATTAATAACTCAATGAGTTAATCTTAAGCGAACGATTCTGTTTGTCGATTATGCATTATTTCCTGTATTTCAACACGTGTTGTTTGGCAAGCGTTGTTTCATTACAAAAATTAACAAAAATGCAAAACAACATCTGCAATTATAAGGATACGGCATTGCTATTAGTTATTAGTTGATGGTTGTCCGTTGTCGGATTGCGTAATCATTACATATACGAAGTGTGAACCTGTGAACAAAAGAGGTCCATACAAAGCATAGCTTGAAAACACTTTGTGGACGTCAACACAAGGTCTTCACCAGTGTTGAGGAATATGATTTTCCTTACATGTACAGTACAAAGGAAAGTCCACAGAGTGGTTTCAACTCAGAGCTATGGAGCGCGTGTGTTTATGTCCACAGAGTGGTTTCAACTCAGAGCTATGGAGCGCGTGTGTTTATGTCCACAGAGTGGTTTCAACTCAGAGCTATGGAGCGCGTGTGTTTATGTCCACAGAGTGGTTTCAACTCAGAGCTATGGAGCGCGTGTGTTTATGTCCACAGAGTGGTTTCAACTCAGAGCTATGGAGCGCGTGTGTTTATGTCCACAGAGTGGTTTCAACTCAGAGCTATGGAGCGCGTGTGTTTATGTCCACAGAGTGGTTTCAACTCAGAGCTATGGAGCGCGTGTGTTTTTACAATGTGTGGACCTTAGAACTAAAAAAGGTCCACATAATGCAGGGACTTGCAACACTATGTGGACTTACACACGTTCAAACACACAATTAACAATAATGACAAATATGATATTTTTAACAGAACAAATGTAAGGAATGCCAGCACAGTGACTGCAACACAGAGTTGTTCGTTCGGGCTTACGGAGGGCCTTACAATGGACATTGCCCCCCCCCCCTGGCTCACCTCACAAACAAGCAGTACCCCACGAACCGGGTCCATAAGGTCCACCTGTCATTCTGAGTGCATTTATGACATTTGGTATTGTTTAGGTGTGGTCGTGTGCATTTTAGTCATTCCTCTAAACCTATGACCCGCGAAAGTAGAACTTTCACCAAGGTCACGTGCTGGTCACCGGAGCCTGGCGATTCATACACAATGTCATGATTCACCTGCCGTGTAGTTGTTCTCAAACCCGGCGGTGCAGTTTGGCAATATTGAGGTCAGCTAACGCACTCTGTTCGTACCGAAACGACCAGAAAGAGTTTGGACTTGTGTCTTATCTCGAGTTAAGACTATCTTGAGTATCCTACACGGATACAATCAAAACACAGACTCCACAGAATTGTGTACAGTTTTTGCCCGCTAACCTTTGACCTCTATTGAAAAGTATGATAAACAAAGTATCCACACCATAATCCATAAGATGGAGAAAATTCTCCTTAAAGTGTTTTCAGACATACGTTCTTATTTGTATCTCAATTCATCGACGCAGAAAAAAAAACAAGCGAGACTTATTACGCTTGATGCACTGCACACATTGGCTATTTACTGTGGTGTTTTCATAATCTGCTTAATTCAAACATAGAGTAACTCTATGATTTAACAACTGCAGTAATTACATCAAGTACTGCCCAAAACCACAGGGATGTAGTGCATTGCTTCATGGTAACAGCACAGAGGAATAGTTACAGTCAATCCGTATTGTCACCATCAAGCCAACCAAGCAGTGCCTATCTCACAAATATTAACATCTAAGGAAGAACATCCATTTACCAAGCCATTCGAAGATGGTGGACAGGTGAAAGGGAAAGGGGATTTTTTTTAAAGTTCTTACAATACCACAAAACCTCAAAATTCCACTGGGAGTCGGTCTCATGACGCCATTAAAAAATGTCAATTAAACAGTAGCAACACTCCATAATCACTGGGTCAGAAATGACCTAGTTCCTGGTCAGAATTGACCAAGTTCCGAATCCTATGGGACCTAAAATCTCAGTGATCAAATTGGTTAAATTTACTCCACTAAGTTACACAAAATCTGAAATCTCATTTCTAACCAGATTCCCGGTTAGTCTGACCCCAAAAGGGTCAGAACACCAGGACCCGTAACCCGGCTCAATTATCACTCCAGGAAGCTTTTACAGTGTGAAACCAAAACCGACTCAATGTTATTTGTTTTTCACTTTAGCATATGAAGTGATGGATAATAAATGATGTGTAAATGTAATGAAGTCTACTGCCTCACTCAAGTATCCAACATAGAAATCTAAACCAATAACATCAGTATAGAAAATACCCGCCGCTGAATTTGACCTGTACAAGAAAATACTGAGACTCGGCGACCTCCTTAATTGTATTAAAGCATCACAACTTAATTATGCAGGCCAAGGAGCTATAACATAATGGCAAACCAAGCACTATGATTAGAACTGGACATCTTAAATTGCGAGTTCGTGTTGCCTGTATAAACCCTGACAGCATTTAAAGGCACTGGACACCTTTGGAAGTTGTCAAAGACTAGTAATCTCACTTAGTGTAACCCAACCTATGCATAAAAAACAAACCTTGGGCTCAATTGCTCATCGAAGTTGCAATAGAACAATGAAAGAAAACAACACCGTTTTTGCATAATTTGTGTGCTTTTAGATAGCTCATAAAAGGCTTCGGCTTGAGTCTTATATTATCTAAGTGAGAAATTACCTCTTTCTCAAAACTATGTGTTACTTCAGAGGGAGCCGTTTCTCATAATGTTTTATATTATCGATAGCTTTCCATTCCTCGTTACCAAGTAAGTTTTCATACTAACAATTATTTTGTTAATATCCAGTGTCTTTAACACAAGAAAGAGTACATGGGTGTTATTTTAAGAACGTATATAAAAGACGTCTTAAAAGACGTGACTGCCAGAGGAGGACAAATCATAAAAATCTACTTATCACTTTCAAGGATTTTTATGGTACGTGTTGAATTAAAGTCTGACGGAGGGCTTTGTATAGAAAAAAAAACAGACATTGGATTATATTCTGGCTAAGGCTCCCATTTCGGTCGCCATGTTGAAGCCATGTCCAAAACACATGGCTTCAATACGTGGATTGAGGTGGGGTCATAGATTGGTAAACACTAAATCATGACCATAAAGGCTTAATTTGAAAAGCAATACAGCTGTTGACAGTATTAACTATATGTTGAGGAAGGTCTTCTGCCAAAGTAATTATGATTTTGATCATGTTTCACACGAAGATACTGAAACCTGCGAAACGATTCATGCATCTTTTCGCAGATTCCGAGGGTCGATGTCCTTTGGTGAATGTTTCGGTCTGGTATGAGGTTGGTACCCGCTGTCACTGCTAATTTAGCAGTGGATGTGTTCAACATTCTTGTGATACCATGACAGTTTTTTTCCACAAGTAGGCATTAAGCTGAAACTTTTAAAACTGTTTCAAGTGACTTTAATTTCGACTAGCATTGTGGCGACGAAACCAATCTACGACCCAGCTTTTAAAGACACTGGACACTATTGGTAATTGTCAAAGACCAGTCTTCTGACTTGGTTTATCTCAACACATGCATAACATAACAATGAAAGAAAAAAATACCAATTGTCACACGAAGTTGTGTGCTTTTTCAGTTGCTTGATTTCGAGACCTCGAAATCTAATTCTGAGGTATCGAAATGAAATTCGTGAAAACTTACTTCTTTTTTGAAAATACGTTACTTCAGTGGGAGCCGTTTCTCACAACGTTTTCACCAACAACTACTTCTCATTACTCGCTACCAAGTATGGTTTTATGCTCATAATTATTTTGAGTAATTACCAATATTGCCCACTGCCTTTAAAGTAGTCGAGTCAGATTCCAAACCAAACAGATTCTTACGAAACAAAATTAGTTCCCTTTCTCATCGAAAACAAAATCAATCTACATTGTTAGTAAAGTACACAGGAAACATACACGATGGTGACAGCACAATATATTAAACAAACAATTCCATTCATTCCCAACGAATAGCACTTGATAGAAAACATCGACCAACTGTTGTCAAGAAACTGCTCATACAAACTGAGAACAGTGAGTGAAAAAACGCAGTCTTAGAAACCATCAGAATTGACTGGACATGTGACGAGCGAATTCCTTCATCATTTATCCATTCATAACTGCCGTTAGGAGATTACGGCGGAACGAGCCATTTTGTGAACATGTCTCGGAGTTCAGACATAATTTACGAGGAATGAACATATTTCTTTAGTAGGCCTATTATTTTTATATTGAGAAATAGTTACAGTTTTGTGATATATCCCAGACAAACTTTACTAGTAGTGAAAATCTTTCTACAATGAAAACCAAATCGCCTTACCTTCATTATGCGAATTTAATTGTTATATAGAGAAATAATTACAGTTCTGTGAAAATTTCCCATTCAAAAAAATCTATATTTACCAGTAATGAAAACATTTCTTCATTGAATCCAAACCGCTATGTATTTTTTTATATGAAGAAATTATTATTTCTGTTATAAGCCTATATTCCGTCTAGACATAATTTACGAGACAGTACTGAAAATATTTCTTCAGTAAAAAACACACCGCTGTACCTTCCTTACGTTAATGTAATTTTTATATTGAGAAATAATTACAGTTCTGACCGTTCAAAAAAAGTTTGCGTGTAATGAAAATATGTCTACACTTAATACCAAACCGCTACCTTCTGTACACACGATTTTTGTGTACAGAATTATTTACAGTTCTGTGAATATCTAAAGGGACACGCACATTCTATTGTTTACATCCCTGTGGGGACATCTTTGTTCTTTGCTTTGTCCGTGTACTTAAAGAACACGTTGCATTGGATCGGACAAGTTGGTCTATATTGAAGCCGTTTGTTATGAAATGCATATATTATGGTTAGAAAGATGTTTTAAAAGTAGAATATAACGACCCACACAAGTTAGTATCACTCAAAATTTCACGGTTTTCCCTTTTACGTCACGAACTAACACGGTCGGCCATTTATGTGAGTCGAAGAAGTAAAGAGATAACCATGCTATTTCAAAGCATATTTGTGTAGATCATATATTATACTTTTACAATATCTTTCTAATCATATGCATTTTGTAACAAACGGTTACAGATGCTTTTCAAAGAGCAACTCGACCGATCCAAGGCAACGTGTTCCTTTAACATCCCCCATAGACTTTGTACACACATTTCCTTGTGGGCGTCCCAGTCTTTAGAATTTTTCTATTGAGACATGTTGTGTTCCTTTCTGGTTTGTCCTGGGGTTCCACATTCTATAGCAAATACCAAAATAAGGAAACCCTTTCTTGAAATAGAAGCAAAACTGAATTTTTCTACAATTGAATCTCATTATCGCGTTAACAAAAACTGAAAGTCGTTATAATATAGTGAGTATTTTATTTATGATAATGGTGGAAGTTTTTTTTATGTGTTAAATAAAAGTGACGGTTTCTTTTTAGGTAGAAATCAAGAATAATAAATAGCATGTGACGTCAGAGATGGCGTACCATCCTCAGCTCAAGGACATTGATGCAGGTTTTTAAAAGATTTAATGTGACATAAACTTATAATAATGTGTGCACTAATGCGATAGACGCAAATCAATATAAATAGCGTGTTAGTGACGTCAGAGATGGCGTAAAATACTCTCAGCTCATGGATATAATTGCCGTTTTTAAAGAGATATTGTGAGAGATAGGACCACAAAAACGTATGATCTAATGCGATAGACGCAAATCAATATTAATTATGACGATCTATTTGTTGCTCAGGTTAATAGCTACATTTTATTTTTCAATTTACTTACAGTGAAGATATAATACATAAATAATATTGTGTGATCTAATGCGCTAGACACCAGCTAATAACACGCGATCTGGAATATAGTCGATGGTAATATACTCTGTGCTGAGACAGGATGTACGAAATTGGAATTGATCGATTGGATTTATAGTGCAGTTATGAGCGAACGTTGCAAACGTAAACATATGATTAAACTTTAATTGAAATAAATAACCGAAGCGAAAATTCAGAAATATCTGGCTCCTTTATAGGCCTACGTAGAATATTATAGCAATACAAGTTCTCAAAATAACATAACCTACCCAGCAAGTAGATACACATATGGTGTTACCGCAAACCAAATATACATTCTTTACAACTTAATACTTTCCCCAAAACTAGCGATATCAGGTATTTCGATAATTATGATCCCAAAAACAATCGTACACGTCACAGTCTATAGCTCGTGAATGCTCTTTACGCTCCACTGAGTAAGAACAGCTGCTAAGATAAACACGGTTGTCATTGTTGCTAGGGGCAACCCTCATCACCGAGACAAAAATCAAGTCCGTCGCTTATATGCGGACGTTGATGCACGATGCGGACGTTGATGCACGATGCGGACGTTGATGCACGCATTCGCTGCATACCTTAGAAAACAGCGGATAAATCTAGATCTATTACTGACAGTCGGCAGTGGCTGACTGTCTTTAAAGTTTCCAACAACAAACTTATTAATAACTGTCCAATGTACGTTGTAACTTACAGTTCTTCGCAGAGCTAAGTTACCATGCCATGTTTGTATACTATTGGTAGTGGTGATTTCCTAGATTGCCTCTGCTTAAATAAGCTCTTTAACGAGAGCTCGTAACGTCAGTCATTATAAATCGGACACGTCAAATGTTGTCCTGTTGAGCGAGATGATGTTGATGACGTCATCATGTGTACAAGGTGTAAACAAACTCACACTAATTGCGGTAACATTCAATCTCGACAAAATAAACAGGAAGATTGTGGTTGTTTGCTATAAATAGAATGTTACAAACACCTTTGTTACTTCACTATATTTCCAATAATTCCTATTTACAACCCGGACCCAATCAAGTTTATCCTGGCGCAGAGGACAGAAACATGTTTTATTTATTGTCTTGGCTTTATACTTCCCTGCTGTCTTGCCTTCACCCTTTGATCACTCTTGTTGTCTCTTCCTCACTTTTCCGACAAGTATATTAAGTCTACTGCCTTTAAAGTATGTTTCATTATAATTGCTTTAAAACATACTTTTTATTTTACATCTTGTTTATTTAATGTGAATTTAGACGCAATTTCATCTTCTGATTGTAAAATCTTTTGTTGTATTTTCAAAATAATAAATCATTTATTTATCTAACCGATCGGAAAGAATCGCATTGCGGTTTCTCAAGACTGTCATACCAAATAATCGAGTTTCTCTGATTTCATCTCCACTTTGTAACGGCTGCTCAGAACAGAACTGAGAAGTACAAAAATAAGTCAAACTTTTGTTATTTCACAATCACCAACTGACGCTCTCAAATAACAACCCGTGAAATGCAATGACGTCATAAACGCCTTTTTTTAACATCAACATGCATGCACTGAATGGCTAATAATAACTGTCCTATGCAATATGCCGAGTGTGAAGGCCACATAGCACAACAAGGAGGTCCTAAAACATACAAAGACATAAATACCCAACTGTAAAAATGTCAGTGAATGCTCAAAATTGCAAGAAATGCAATACAACTGTTCCTGCTATGTAATGTTCGCAGTAAAGCCTACGTGCATACATGCCAATCTTCACCTTTCAAGCCCTCAGATTTTGTTACGGCAAAGATCGATTTTAAACACAATCTTTAAAAAAAAACGGCGATATTAAAGAGGAGCTCCAGGGTCAATTGTGATGTACTAATTTTCCCAATAAATGAAGTTCTCGTGAAAGATGGGAGATAATTACAAGTCTACAAAGTGGTGTAAATGGCAATTATGTGATACTCCTTTAGAGCGAAATATGAATAATCATGACGTCAACGGACATCAAGAAAAAATGGGTTCAAATACCAAAGGCATTCTTTGCCTTAAAAGCCCCCACTTTAACCAAGATAGTTTCCCCGAGATCAATCTGTTATTTGTTAACGCAGTATTCCCAGATGCTCTCAGTGTCTTATTAATACAATCTTCTAGCCAAAATCAAAGCCTTGGTATGAAAGGCCGTTGTAAGATGCCACCGTGACGTGGCCTGAATCGTGACTGGAGCATTGGTTACGTGTTTAATTCCAAACAGGAACTACCTAAAGACGGAGTAGATTCGTGAATCTAATCATTAATGGCTTCGTGTAACACACAAACCATTAATCAGTGACTTTACCATTAACACGTGGTTATAAATTTACTATAGTAATTTTGTGGGTGCTTTTTAATGTGGTGTTGTTTATAAATGTTCTTCTGTTTTCATTTTTTTCCAAACCTGGAAATGTACATTTTTGTATTTTATTGTGCGTCATCAGATGCGAATACAGAATCATGCACTGAAATACTCTTGGGGACAATGTTTGCGGTTAAGAATATGTTAGACATCTTGTATCATCAATAAATGTAAATTTTGCGTGGGAAAAAAAATGTTTTCCCCCTTAAACCGATGTGTTATATTAAGCACTATATTCCCCACTTTCCCTGGGTCATGTGAAACAAATTCCACAGGCATACCACTTAAATGGGATTCGCACCCACGTTCTTTGCCATGCAAGCGCAGATGTTTAACCACTAGATCGTCGAGCTCTCCCCGTTGGAGGCAGTTCGAAGCCTAGATTTTTAATAGATCAGGATTACGAATATCGTTTGGTTTGTAGCCAGAAGCGTCACTGTTTCGGACATGCGCGCTATAAAAAGCCACTATTAGTATTGTATCATCAACTCCGATAAAATGTACACAAAAACAAAAGAGAATCATTGCGATAACTTTCAAGGTTGTTTTGGCATGGGTTTTTTTATGTAGCATAAATATAAAGGAAAGCATAATTTTAAATGATGCTATTAAAACTAAAAGGCCTATTTCATGGAACGATAAACCAACCCCAAAAACACAGAGAAAACCAAATTAAAATGCCACTTCATTGAATCGAATGTTCAATTAAGGAATTGTTTTTTTCTCCTTTTTACGAGTCGTGTTGGCCATTTAGCTATGACTGTACACCCTATTACAACAATAAACGATCTCGCATTGCCAGTTTATATGCAAATCTACCTTAGAGTCTGACTGATGCGCCGATACACCTTAGCTTAATATGTTTCTATACAGCCGCGATGCAGAGTCCATCTTCCGTCACTAAGGTTTCGTCCGCCATTTTTTAATTCAGCCCTTCGCCGTAAAACAACATCAATATGACTGAATAAGCACACATTAAGTCGTCAGCAGAGCCAAAGTCGAAGCGTAGACGGGAACTTATGGATTGCTAGTATTAGCCAGATCCAATGTTAGTTTTAGCCAAAGCCAAGAATTAACCTTCTCATTATACTGGTTTTCGAAAATATAATTATCCAAAGACTTTTAAATATTTCTATTTCACAATATTGTTTTTGTTTTACCCTTACACTCCGACGTGTATAAACATTGCATACTCGGTACTTTACCAAATTATGTGTAAAACATAAACAATATTCTTCGCAATAAGCACAAATACATAGGGTCAATTATGCAAGACATCTGTGTGTTTTTACGTCTCTTTGTTAGTGCTAAAGTATTGATATACACATAGCCTACTGGATAAAGATCAACCTCAGCATGCACACAATCCAATATGGATTATTTTGATGACATGATGCTCATTTCATCCAAGACTGAAAATGGCAGACGTCATCAAGGATTCGGGGCACGGTGTTGCGTACCAATTGAATGATTTAACGTCTGTCAATTACAATGTTGAGCTTCACATTTTAAACATCACATCCAAATAAACTGTTACTTCAAGACTGCAAAGTTGCTATTTTGCTCTGGAAAGCTACTTATTCAAAATCGAACAACGAGATAAATACATGAAATGTTGTGTAACGCACGTAAATAACCCGGGTGCACTTTTATCGAAAAGAGAAGGGGTTCGCCCGGTGTTGCTGGTTTGATTGACTGCATATTGCGCCACAGCACCTTGTAAAATATTACATTGTGCTATTATATGTTAAAGGGGTAGATATCATACTTCAAACGTAGTCCAACATACTTTGCAGGAAAATACTGAATGTTGAAGTACCTTGAGCGCCACTGCGTGAGAGATTATGTGCTGTGTTAGAAGCCACTTAGTGTATAAATACTTTAAGCGTACAAACTCTCACTCTCAAATCTATCTTAGATACCCGCCCTGAGAATACAAAGGATGAGTCTGAAATGAGAATTTCGAAGAAAACAAACTTACAGGATGTGACATAAGACTTGACTATGATCTTAAGTTTTCCGTTGAAAGACGTCTGAATTTAGCTCATCAAAAAGGGACATTTCGTAATCGTAAATTGAGAGAATGACCTTCCTAAATGGTAAGCCTAATAGGATGAAGATGCAAATAACCTAAAATGCATTCAAAATTCTTACAACAGTAAACGCATTTTAACATCAGAATTCAAAACATTGTTCAATATTATTTGAGACTAAAATAACACACAACCACAATATATCAATCCAAGCAAATCACAAAATGTCCGGCAATGTGCAGCTCGTTATACATATGTATTATTGATGATTTCGGTCACATTTTAAGTTGTATACAGAGAGAAAAAAAAACTAATTTTTTTTCACAAATGTGAAAGTTACATTCCTGCCAACGCAGCGATGTTCGGCAGCGATTGTCGTGTATTGAAGTGTTCATTACTCATCTATTTCATATCGAGCAGAATAAACCGGCTCTTCCTAGAGCCACCACAAAAGATATTTTGACATCACCGCTAACCTTTAATACTTATCTCACATAATATTTATATCATAGGCCTACCTTGTGACCAGCTACCCAAAGATCGTCTCTCAGCTTTCACAATCCCCAAACATCAGCAGAAGGTTTAAACCTACACTCGTTACTCTGTTCCTATCGGTTAAACGGAGTAACAACACGTCATTGCCTCTCCCTGTAGCACTTAACAGCAAACCCTTTATCAACATTATTGATGCGGCATTTATTACGTTGCAATCACCGACGACGGAGCGTGAATTGTGTATGCGAAGTTCCGTTCTGAGTTAAACCTGTCCTTACTCTATGGTTAAACAAACCACGGCGCTCACATCAACGTTTAAACCATAGAGAGAGAGGTTTAACGCACCATGCATTAACACACTCGAAACATCAATCTCCCGTTTGCGGGAAAACACATACTAACCTCAGGAAATGGATTTTATAATCTTCATACTTGTGGCATTGTTCTCGAGTTCTCAATGACTGGTTTGTCACTGCATAATATGCGCACACAAAAAGACATCATGCTTTAGGCGGCCTTCGTATCCTACACCACAACATTCGATTTCATTTTGCCTAAAAGAGCCATCGACGTATCGTGTCGAAAAAGAAAGAGCAAAGCGCTGAAAATGTCATTGAATAGTCAGTATTCCCTATTGTGGTTTTTAGTTTAGTTTGTAGTGTATTTTTAACGCTGTGGTTATTGTTAAGTGGCAGTTATCATACAGCGTGCATGTAAAGCAATCATTGAAGCATAAATAGTGTGCAATGATATCAAAACATGAAATTTGAATATTGGGGTCTTTATGTTTGGATTTGTAGAGTGTTCAATCCTGTTTGTAACGCAACAGTGATCTACAACAGCAGGAAAACGCCCCAAAAATATCAATCAATATCGAAAAAAAGATCAAAATATTATCGACACATTAGACACAAAACTGTCTCAGCTTAAATATTTGGCACGATTCCAGTTCCGTAACAAACCCCACAAAGAAACAGAGAAACAACCTAATAAAATAACATCAAAAAATAACAACCATTATTTCCTTCTAAAAGAGAAACACTTTCGCTCTGTCACAGAAACCGATAAATCTATCACGACTGACCTAAAATGTTTTCAGGGATAAGTGAGGGACGTTGAGTTCAAACTTGTCCATATCATTCCAACCGTAAGGAATTTCAAATCTGCATTTAGAGTCTAAAGTCTACACGTCTAGAGTAAACTTAGTTAGTAATTTACGCCGTAGAGAATGAACTGCATAATATAAATGTATTGAACTAATTAATTGAACCTACGTCAGTGTGTGGGTAAAGTGAAACTTGGCGGGTATCGCATTCGAGATAAAGTTCCGCATTGAGGTTGAACTGCTTTCTTTAGCGATATCATGACCTCGTGCATAGATAACGACATAAGATAATCTTAAGGCCCTTTCACACGACACATTTTAACAAGGGTCCCTTGCTTAATTTCAGCGTAACTGTTAAATTCTACTAAATGCACCTTGTATGAAAATTATGTTTCCATAAAGGATGGACAATTATTAAGAAGATTTCATTAGGGAAAGTCCAAACATTGTGAAATTTGTAAAAATTTTACAACCATGCTTTAATTAAGCAAGGGACCCCTGCTAAGTTTATATCGTGTGAAAAGGGATTGATATGTTGAAGCTGCGTTGATTTCATCATGATGTAAAACCGGGTATCAACTTGACGTTGGTTTCCTATTAATCTTTATCTCATGAATCAAAATCTTGGGTGAAGGCAACTCTGACCTGGCAGCCTTGACAATACAAAAATCGTCTTCTTCTTATAAATAGTGAAGGAAGTACTAAAGTGTGAAAAAAATCAATGACTAATAACGTGTAGATGCTGATGAACAAATATCCATTAGGGGCTTATCGCTATACCGTGACATTACTTTGACGTGCAATCATGCACATTTGAGGTTCATGTTTTCAAATAGAATGTGTTAATCCAGTACACTGTATCTGCTGAACGGAATAACAACAATTAGAATAATTGATCATTCTAAAAATTCCTTGGCTCGATTTCACAAAGAGCTAAGATTGATTGTAGCTGCAAATCAATTTTAATTGCCCAGCAAAATGTGATGACACGATGCAAATCACTATGGTTATACCGAAAACTCGTCTTAAATGCTTTATGGAAATCGGCCCCTGCGTCAGAATCAACCCGGACCCGGCTCCAGTGGGGCCTGACTTTTTCAGGTCAACCTGACCCAGAAATGGGTCAGGCTCACAGGGACATGGAATCCGGATCAGTTTTGACATGTTGTGATTATTCGAAAAAGTACTTGCAAGTCGCATATACATTACGTTCTTGTGCCGTGTCCCAGCGGCCTAGTTCACCGGACCTAAACAACAGAGCGTGGGTTCGAATCCCGGCCATGACAGTTGGGCCCTTGAACAAGCCATTTATCCATAATTGCTTCGTAAAAAGTTGTGAAAGTAGTAGTACAATAATATGCTCTACCTACCGGGTTCCTAAAGGGGGTGATAAACATGATTACACATCATTAAGGACTGTGAAGGAGATTACCCGGTTTCAGCCCCAAGAGATAGTGGCAGTTGTTTTGGGTTGGTAGCCATAACCAGTTACAAGTCTATCCCTCAACTTAAAGTGGCCGTCCGGCCTTGTGATATTAGGATAGCTCTCATAAAAACAAATACTTTTAAAAGAAGCCATTTAAACACCGAAACATATTATTCATATTCTTTAAAATATCCTATAATCAAACTATACTGTCATCTAGTCCCGAAACATTATAAGCTATTCCTATAAAAGTACAAGGTCTAAACACAATACTTGATTCAATGTTTAAACCATACAATATGTCTTGTAGTATAATTCAATAAGATTTCCCAACTAAAAATTAAAACCCATCGATTTTTTCTGCATTTAATTCATTTATACATTCCATGTCAATAACATAAAAGCTTTTTAAACACACACTAACGCTAAAAGGTTACACCAATTGATAAATATTTAAGTTCAGTAGAGTGACAACCACTTAAAGTGTTTTCCTAACCAAACCCACACGGGACATTTCCATTTTAGGGCAAAGTTAAAACACATATTTTTATGGGTGAAGTGAAATCATTTAAATACAGTTTATTAAATTGTTTTCAATAAAAAATAACCAACTTGGGAACCATTCAGAGTCTGATGAAGCGCGAGAATAATAAAACAAAATTTGAAAAAGTAATGTTTAGTGAGGAATTGTCTGCATGTTTAATTTAATCGAAGCGGCCGAAATAACCAACGGTTTGTTTTTAATTAAATTTATTTATTTATATATTTATTTTGGATCTGTTGTTGCTGTTCTTTGTGTTGGTTTGGTGTTATTTTGTTTAATTTATTTAATATTAAAATGAATCATGATGTCTTCATTTTTGCATATTGTATGGTTACCAACATTTCTCTGGTGCGAGGATAATTTCTATTGTTGTTTATTTATTTATTTTGTATTTGTTTTTATCTATTTGAAATGAAATATTTCTCTGAAAGATGTTACTTTTTTATAACTGTTCATTTTGTACCCTCATAATATAAACATTTTGTCTTTAAAATGATTATTAATTATTACTTCCCTAGGAGATTTCTTCTGGTATGGACTGAGCTGTATAATTAGTTTTCTAATATACAGTAACATTCTACCCGCTTGTTACAAATCCTTGCACTTTGTATCTTTTTAATGCGAATAGATCTGTATTTATAAGATGAAGTGTGCGATCGATTGGGTACGAGGTTCATCCTCTTCACGCCCTAACCATGCGTTGCAGATAGACACCAACCAACCAGTCGTCCCCAAGGCTTTGCTACATTGACTTAAACCGCATGAATGTCCGTAACACGATGTCGCGTGGATAAATTCCACTCGTTTGTATTGTCAACACTGTACCTCATGCGCCTGCATGAACCATACACGTCGTGGGTCACGATGCTTTAAATCGATATGCGTAGAATAATAACTAGGTAGATATGCATGTATGTGCCGATCCCATATGTTACCATTATCATGGTTTGTATAATGGTTTGTTCACAAACATGACATCCGGGTTTAAGATTGAAAGCAAATTGCCCCCCTTTGTACACGCTAAAATTCCCGGTTCGCAAATTATTCACCAAGATTCCGTGACCCCTTTCGGATCAGAATGACCCAGAGAGTAGTTTTTGAAAGGGACTCGACGCGTTTGGTAGTTACACAAAATATATATCAGCATAAAAACTGACTTGGTAAAAAGCAATTGAGAGATTTTGATAGTAGGCCTATAAAACACATTTTGAGAAAAGACTCAATCTGAAGGGCATTTTGACACAGATTCTAGACCCAGATTCTATGTCTTATTGACCCTTGGTGTCTCGCAACACATGGGGCCTCTAGGTCAATTCTTACCAGGAAATTGTGTAGCATCAATAAAATAATGCGTTTACAACATTACACCAAATCATTTCCTTGTATGTACATCATGTACATGTACATCATGTACATGCACATGCTATCTTATAAAGTGAAGGCCAATCAGACAGTAAAAAGCGTCGTTTCACTTATAATATGAAATACATGGAATGAGAGCCATTTTGAAGGGAAAAAAATCGTACGTCATGTACATGGCACATACAGTACTGCTCTAAAAAAAATATTTCCACTTACAACATAAAACACACGCATGGGGCCATTTAAAAAAAACAATGATAACATGTGTCGATCGATCAAACAAACAAACAGATCGATCAAGTTCCCAGGGTTGAGACTGCAATGTCCACAATAACACTTGTATAATCTCTTCAACCATGGTTATCTTTGGTTTCAAAACAAAGTCTGAACATTTTCATTGATCCGGAGTCGATAATTTGACTATATATGAAAAGGGACGAATGAATTCGATGTTTTATTCGATAATTATATCCCATGTATGGATCGATTCAGTACATGCGTGTGATCGGATTTAAAGCTGAAAAGAACACTTCTTACGAAAACAAGGAAATACAGTTTACCTTCAAGTATAATATATAGGCCAGTTATTGTTTTAGATTCTCGAAACGCGATATCAGGGTTCGATATAAAAACCCATTGTCGACAAGTATCAACCTAATATCCCTTTAACATAGTCGACCTTATCCATTACACAGTTCCAATATTTTCCCTTAAATATCCATCAATGTCCATTACATAAAATAACATTGTTCAAACATAACCGAACAAGTCCATAACAATGTCCTTTAAATATAACAGCGTTCCGACAATGTCCAATAGTTATATAGCATAGTTTCAACAATGTCCATTAAACATAACACAGTTCCAACAGCAGCCATAAAATAACATAAAGTTGCAACAATATATTCCAACAGTGCCCTTACAATACAACATAATTCTAAGACTGTCCATCATATATCTTTAACACAGTTCTAACACTGTTCATTAGTTCCAACAATGTCCCATATAACACAGTTCTAACAATCCCATTAAATACAACATAATTCTAAGACTGTCCATCATATATCTTTAACACAGTTCTAACACTGTTCATTAGTTCCAACAATGTCCCATATAACACAGTTCTAACAATCCCATTAAATACAACATAATTCTAAAACTGTCCATCATATATCTTTAACACAGTTCTAACACTGTTCATTAGTTCCAACAATGTCCCATATAACACAGTTCTAACAATCCCATTAAATACAACATAATTCTAAGACTGTCCATCATATATCTTTAACACAGTTCTAACACTGTTCATTAGTTCCAACAATGTCCCATATAACACAGTTCTAACAATCCCATTAAATACAACATAATTCTAAGACTGTCCATCATATATCTTTAACACAGTTCTAACACTGTTCATTAGTTCCAACAATGTCCCATATAACACAGTTCCAACAATCCCATTAAATACAACATAATTCTAAAACTGTCCATCATATATCTTTAACACAGTTCTAACACTGTTCATTAGTTCCAACAATGTCCCATATAACACAGTTCTAACAATCCCATTAAATACAACATAATTCTAAGACTGTCCATCATATATCTTTAACACAGTTCTAACACTGTTCATTAGTTCCAACAATGTCCCATATAACACAGTTCCAACAATCCCATTAAATACAACATAATTCTAAAACTGTCCATCATATATCTTTAACACAGTTCTAACACTGTTCATTAGTTCCAACAATTTCCCATATAACACAGTTCCAACAATCCCATTAAATACAACATAATTCTAAAACTGTCCATCATATATCTTTAACACAGTTCTAACACTGTTCATTAGTTCCTACAATGTCCCATATAACACAGTTCTAACACTGTTCGTTAGTTCATACAATGTCCCATATAACACAGTTCTAACACTGTTCATTAGTTCCTACAATGTCCCATATAACACAGTTCCAACAATCCCATTAAATATAACACAGTTCCAACCATAATTGCCTTTTTATATAAGTTTACCTGACGTCGTTAAAACCGACGGCGGCGATCCCGAATAGTGTAGCGTTACAAAACACCATGTCGATATAACTGCCATTATTGCGTTTTGTCCATACATGTAATGTATACGTTCTCTGCCGTAATGTCATTCAATACAGTAACATGAAACCGACACGTTGCAACATTAGAGCTGAAATGAATTTACGAATTGACGCATATTTTAATGCTTTGTGATAGTGAACAGTGTAGTATAGCGTGGTATATAATTATTGTCCATTCATACAATCGGTATTTAACCAATGACTTGAGCTAGAAACATTGCCCCCCCCCCATCCTTCTCTACAAACAAAAACAACACAGAAACAAAACAATTCGTTAAAATAATGTTAAACTTCCTATACGAAACTGTTTCGAAGAAACAGACAACACAAACTATAATATTAGCGTTTTTAACATTGAACACCACAAATGAGGACACCCTACCTTTTCTTAGCATCAGATGATTTGAAATAATGTACCTCTACATTAATAACTCGGCAAATTATAGGCCTATTACTAAACAAACAAACGACAGGGTACCAGAGAGCAATAATGTAACCTTATAGCATTTTGCCTGGTAACCTCTGGTGCTTAATACAACAAAGGATAATGGTTAGACAGCCTCAACCAATTTCCCTAATAAGAAATATGAGTCGAACCAATTAAGAACAAGAAAATTCCAGATGGATAAAATATTATCAATCGGGGGAAAACGGTAAAACATAATGCTATTATGTATCATAGCCTACATTATACATCAGTCGTCCAACTACGCATGCTCACAAATGCCATTAGCACGGAGATAAAGCGTGTAATTTACGTAGATACTAAAAAGATAGATCGTTCGTTATCATACGAGTTAGTTTGTTCCCCTCCTTTATTAGTTTGTTCCCCTCCTTTATCACGAAATATATCATTAAAATATCATCATTGTTTTTTGGGGGTCAAGTTTATTCATTCCACATTATTGATGGTGAATCAAATTATTGAATTTTGATGTGTTAGGCCTGTACCTGTATTCATAATTCCAGTTGTCAAAATTTAGATCTTAAATGCGACGTATCCAGGGCAATCATAAATCAGTAAATTTGTAGCTATTCATATGTTCCGGGGAAAAAATAACATTTTCAGTTCAAGGTTTCCGTGAAACGATACAATGATCGGATAAATACCGCGGTACACTTTGGCAAAGACATGTCGAAAATAAATAAAACAATTATTCAAAAGCCTACATTTTAAGCATTCTGAAAAATATTTGTTGGCTGAAGTTACCCCGTTGATCGCCTAAAGGCGACTTTTGAGAATTCCTAATTATTGATGTGGTGCCCGTTAGAGAATACTGCAGCCAGAGATGAGGTTGGTACACACTGTCACTTCGCTAAACATAGATAGATTCGACTGTCATGTGAAATACTGTGGCCGTTTTTCTTGTTTTCTGGGATGATATAATTTTATCAGAAACAAGCAACTGAAACATTCACAGGAAACCTTCTGCGTCTCTTTTGAAAATGTTGACTTTAAATACGAATTCGGATAACAAAAACAAAACGATGGTCCTATTAATTGATAAAAGTGCATTACATAGGCTTTAAAGATGTGTTTTCAAGATGGTGGCCTTTCCGTTCGAAACATGGGCTATGACGCTGTGATAGAAAGATAATAAGTAAGTGTACGTATACGTACAGGCGAAGTGAATTGAATTGAACAAAATAATGTCTTAGGCGATACGATGGCCGGCTTCGGCTTTGGATTCGGCTCAGGCTAGCTTGCCCGGCCGGTTGTTTTGACAATTACGCGTGCTTTGCGTATACGCGCTCAGGGCTTCAGACTTCTAGAACGTAGCCACAAGCCGAATCAAAAGTCGAAGCCGTGGCCTATCAATATAACAGAACATGTTAAGCTTGCCGTATCATTTCAAGACATTCATCTTCACCACGGGATTGATGCCTGGAAACTAATTATGCGAATAGATTTCTAATCATAGCATTTGCAGTAGGAAAGGATACGAGTATGCCCTATCAAGCAATCAAGTCCGTACGTGACTCTATTCAAATTATATACCAATATATCATGACATGATAACGGACAATTGGCGCTAATTTCTTGAAAGAGTTATGTAATTTTTGAAGGTGTGGACTTTAGGGTCATAGATTGGTTTTTGTCATGCTGATTTTAAGGGAAAATTATCACGAAAGATACAATTAAAGTCACCTGTGACAAATTCAGCTGAATCTACATACTTGATTTGTTATCAAGACCTTCGGTGAAAGCGGGTACCAGCCGCAGCAATCACAAACGGACACCACGGTTTAGTTGAATCCGGACACCACGGTTTAGTTGAATCTGAGGTAAAGTACGGATATTTAAATTCATCGACATACTTATTAACTTCTAATCAACGGGGACACGTGAGACTGAATAATGTTGTTGTTTACAATACCATTACCATCTGTGTAACAAGTATGCCTATGGGCTTTTGGATAGAAATTACACATTTCCCCCCCCCTTGGGTCAAAGTATGATTATGACCCCGCCTCAACGAGTTACGACTAACAACATACACGCCAAGGTTGGTCTTCGCTATGGTCTTCGTATGTAACTGCGCTCAATTAACTCTCATCAATTGTTAATTAAACTAAACTGTTTCCCGTTCAATGTTCGCCTACATATCTACGGGTGCCAAAGGACAATAATAGCCCCCTACACAAACGCTGCATAAAGTGGCTCTGACAATAATAACCCCCTGCACAAACGCTGCATAAAGTGGCTCTGAGCCACTTTATGCAGCGTTTGTGCAGGGGGTTATTATTTTCATTCCGTGTTCACCAACAACCGTTCTCAGAGTCTGGTATTCACGTGACAACCTTGAACCCGTTCCACAAACAAACTGGAACCGTGTTCACCAACAACCGTTCGCAGAGTCTGGTATTCACGTGACAACCTTGAACCCATTCCACTGGAACCGTCCACGTGGTTACAACACCACAACACATACATTAAAAAGCTCGACAACAAAAGCTGTCCAATTTTAAAGCAATAAAATGTTCATCAAACAGTTGCCACTTTGACAAATTTTTTAATGATAATGTGTTTAAAAATTGAGACAACTACAAGGGGAACAAGTTTTCTTATAGAAGACAGACATAGGATCGTTTGGTAGAAAGAGTTTCCGTAAAAACTCTGGTAGCACAATGGCGAGCAAAGCCGGATCGATAAAGAACACGTTCTACGTCTTTCAACGTACGTCCTGAGTCCGTTTTTGTAGAGTGCGTTCACCCGTAGAAGGCAGTGACAAAGCCCTCATGACGTACAATCAACAATGACAATGTAAAATAGAATCGGGTTTGGGGGAAAGGAGTTAACCGAGTTCTTTTGGTTTTTTCTAAGAAACGTAGTTTTTTTTATACGTCGAGAGATGCGTTTATTTCACTACAAAATATAATTATTGGTTTAATCTGTATTATTTGTTTGGTATTATTAATTTTGTCTCGCGCTGCTAAATTTTCTTCCGAGTCCGTCGCAGCAATAAATCGTACCATACCAAACTAAAGAGCGGGTTATTTTATTCGCCGAAAACCGGCTTCACCACTCGAAGTTCGAGCTTGATGGTAAACTTAATTTCTCGCGAAATAAATACTAAAGGAATCGACGAATAACACATCAGGACACAACAGCAGAAAACATCGCTTCACAATTTTCTGCTGCAAATAATTATGAGCAGGATACCCGTCATAGATTATACATTAACATGACATTTCAGCTGGTAGACCCATTCTGGTGACCATAATTTTGTCGTGCTTAGCAACTTTGTGTTGATCGTAATTACTGGCCTTAACCGGATCGGAACTGCAGTACCAACCAACGACACGAACGCGTCAAACTACACTTTAAAGGGAAGGTACACGTTTGGTAATTACTCATAACAAATATTAACTTAAAAACTGACTTGGTAACGAGCATTGGAGAGCTGTTGATGGTATAAAACATTGTGGGAAACGACTCCTTATGAAGTAACTTAGTTTTTGAGAAAGAGGTTATTTCTCACTAAAATAATAAAAGACTTCTAACTAGAAGTCTTTTAATCCTAGCTGAAAGCACACAAACTCGTCCAACAAGGGTGTTTTTTTCTTTCATAATTTTCTCGCAACTTCGATGACCAATTGAGCCCAAATCTTCACAGGCTTGTTATTTTATGGCTATGATGGGATACACCAAGTGAGAAGACTGGTCTTTGACAATTACCAAACATGTACCTTCCCTTTAAAGGCACCGGGCACCGTTTTTGGTAACCATTATTCTCACTTGGTGTATCTCAACATATGCATAAAATAACAAAACTATGAAAATTTAGACTGAACTGATCATCGAAGTTGCAAGAGAATACCAAAAAAAAACAACTTATTGGACAAAATTGTGTGCTTTCATGCGATGCCTATAACAAAAAGGCTTTTTGTTATAGAGAAATTACCTATTTCAAAACAAAACTACCCTTATTTAAGAGGGAGCCATTTCTCACAATGTTGTGTTTTACTGTCAACAGCTCTCCCTTACTCGTTCAAAGTAAGTTGTTACGCTATTACTAACAATTATGTTGCGTAATTACCAAATGTCCAGTGCCTTTAAGACAGAGTCGTTTCTGTCAATGTTGTATACATCAACAGCTCTCCATTGCTAGTTACCAAGAAAGTTTTTATGCTAACAATATTTGAGTAATTACCAGTTATCCAGTGCCTTTCAAGGTTGAAACAGCTCATCGTTGTCTGATGTGAGAACAATCAAGCAGCTCTGTCACATTCCTCGCCCGTCTCTTCCTCCGTTACATCAGCCAGGTCACATCTTAGCATACTCCCCTCCCATCACATTATAGTCACATGAATCTACCGATGTTTTATACAAATCGTGATCGAGCTACGAATTATGACTCACCGGTAGTCGGCAACCCGTACTGGCATTGTCTACACGTCAGTCACCGTTGGGCACTGACTCGACAGAGATAATCATCACAAATTATTCCTTGTAGGCTAAATCAAACAAACCGATCCGGCACAATTCATATTCCATATTATTTTGTAAAGCACTATATTAAAAGCAATACAGCCTTTCAGGCATCCCTTTTGAAATTTCACCGCATGGTCGGTAACTGTAAAGCAGACAAAAGAAAGGTGTCACTAAAAATACAGGTGACGGAAAACTGTTGGTAAACTTTCGGCATACCACCAGCAGAATGTCGAGCATGCATTTTGGTTGTCGAAATTCATAATTGTGAGACACAATGTCGACACCATCATTAAGAAACCCGCCTTTTCTTGACCTTTATGTACGACATAATGGTGTCAGTCTGGACAATGTATTAAACAACGCGATGAGACAGCCCCAAGAGAACGGCGTGGACACACCCAGTACACGTTACCGTCTGTTATTTGTCATAGATCTGTTACGTCTACAAGCGGCTGTGGCTATTTGGGGCATCAATGATGACGTACTATGTAAGAAGATACAATGACCGGTCTGTATTAGCCACGTGTAGCCAAAGCCAATGCGTGCCAGAATAACTAGAAACCCAATATACATGCGAAGCCCAAGTCCGAAACGGAAATCTAATTCCATAGCAGTGAAACGTCAGTGCGATAATCTCCGATGAGTCAACCTGCCAAAAATCCATCCATTGAATGAAGGGCCATTCTTAGCTTTCTTACTTATTACCTTCAAAAACGTCTCTAACTTTGAGCTTCCAAAACTAGCAACGGTTCGTAACTTATTTAAAAGAATTTATATGGTTGCATTCAAACTGAATCAAACGTCTCAGGGAGATAATCTCTTAGTCAACCTGATCAACAAAACAAAACCTTTACCCATCGTAATATTGACTGGTCTATTCTCGTTTTTTTACTACCTGCAAAACTTTTGTGCATCTGGTGGTAACTCTCTAACTGTGAGCTTCTTAAAATACCAGCGACGTTCTGTAATTTATTTCCTAGAATTCGTAATGGTTGCAATCCAACCGGATCCAACGTAACGTCAGCAGGCTGAGTCAACCTAATCAACAAAATAACACTTCCAATCGTAATAAAATGACCGGTACATCATCTCATGTTTTTTTTACACTAGCACCTAAACAAACTTCTTTACACGTATAACGGCAACTCTCATTGAACTGCGAGCTTCATTATACTAGCAACGGCCCATAATTTATTTCCAAGAAATTGTAATGGTCGCGATTAGTTATATGGTTATCTCAATAAACTTTGCGGTGCATCGTTACAAATGATTTCAAGAAAGTAAAGTCTCAACTTGACAAATCTCATCAAACGAGATCTCAAGTTAACCTATTGAGCAGTTTCCCAATTAGCATCTATTTCTTAGAATTTATAAGACGATGTGCAGGACTGATCGACTTGCAAGCACGAGGTTGTGGGTTCGAATCATACCAAGCTTACCGCTGATTTCACAATGTCTATAAGACCATATAAAGCAAACAAACAAATAAACAAACAAACGAACACACAAACAAACAAACAAACAAACAAACAAACAAACAAACAAACAAACAAACAAACAAACAAACAAACAAACAAACAAACAAACAAACAAACAAACAAACAAACAAACAAACAAACAAACAAACAAACAAACAAACAACAAACAAACAAACAAACAAACAAACAAACAAACAAACAAACAAACAAACAAACAAACAAACAAACAAACAAACAAACAAACAAACAAACAAACAAACAAACAAACAAACAAACAAATAAACATACTCCAAGGGAAGGTTGAACAATCCACTGTAGTTTACCCCACATTGGCGATTTTTCTCGGATTATACGGTAATGCACTTATCTCGCTGCAAGCAAAATCAATGATACACAGGCATGATTATGATCAGCACCGAGGACGGACCGAGGATTCACATCGACGTAAACTAATGCACGTGGCACTGCCTACTATACTTATTACACATCCATCCAACATCAACAACGATCGGGCATAACATGCACAAGAAATACTTGCCTTCAACGCTGTTATTTCTTTGTAGTAAAAAAGATGACCGACAAACGAGTCTGAGAGAAGAACCAGCAAGCAGCTGATGGCACAAACATCAACGATAGTCAAAACTGTGAACAGCTTCCCGCTTCGGAGGTAAAACTAAACTCAGCACCAGTCCGTCAGAAACCACAATGTGCCCGCTTTCGTTCAATGCACAAACCCATGTTGACGTCGAAATGTTTTCAAAACGAAAGAGAGCCCCGGCTTAAAAAATGTCCTGCGGGTTTCTGAACGAAGTCAGTCTGCGCGATATTGTTGGTAATCGGTAAGAAAAACTAAGACGACACTCCTTGTTTTCCCCCCAGTCGAGCGGGAGCCGCAACCTTGGACACCGTAGCTGGCAGGGCGGAAGGTGGGCTCATAAACACGCTGCTGTTGGTGTACTATGAAACACGCATTATACCAGGAACCCTGGCATAAAAAAATGCACATAACAAAGAGATCGGTTTTTTTTATCCGCGCGAACGACCGACCAGGCGCGGGGCGGGCGGCGTTCTCTACTCACAGTCGCTGGGTATTTCGAAGCTGTGCAAACAACTTACCAGAAAACAAAAATGAAATATTGGAGCGTGTTTGTGCGGGTATACATTATGATAAGGGTCTGCTAAGATATATAGCTCTGAATCAAAGCGTACGACTGTCTCTAATTGACCTTCTTTAAAAACACTGAATCGAAACTGCTTAGTGTACAAACAGGATACTCAAGAACGTGACCCGGGAAATACGTGTGTCTTTGTTTTTTTCATCTGGTATTAAAAGGTTTCTAAAACCCAGGAATTGGAATCGTCTCTAGGTTTCGATGTTGTTATTGTTGTTTGTTTAGGTTGAGAGTTGGGTGGCAATGGGGTCACTGCACGAATGCAAAGCGTAAAGGGATACACAAGGGTAACATTTCTCAATGTACCCATAATTCCGAAGCCATATGCAAAGCACGTAAATTCTGTAGTCCGTATGAATTGCGCGGTAAGCAGTGCGGAATGACATTGGAACCCGTTCGTAGCAGTCAAAATTACGTAAACAAATGATGTATTTCAACACATTTTGCCAGAGTAATATATGATTAACTTTTATCATTATTTCATAAACAATGTCCTTATTTAATTAAATCCACAATCTGTTGAAAATGTACAAATTAAAACACATATGAAGTCTAGTTAAACGGTATCCCAAAACTGGTTAGTTTGGATTTAAATAAATGTCCATGTCATAAAAAAACCATACCATAAACAAGCTATACAAAAGGTCAATTATATCTCACAAACAGGTGGTGATTAATTATTTTCACAATCTCTTAAGTTTTGAGGGGGAAAACATAAAGAAAAATATTGACAAGACCCAATATCTCGTTTTACTTTTTATTGACTTTATTTGTGCTTCAGAGCAAATTATTACAACCCCATCAGTAATAACAGTTCCTCATACAAAATATCATTCTCTTTTCCACAAGGCGGGCTGCAATGTGCGGATATTAACTAAAAATAATGTTGTTACGACCTTACTTTAAAAATGGAACAAAAGCAGCCTGGTCTGTGTGTTCATTCGAGTAGAACTAAATAGCGAATAATCAGCCACCCATGACAATATCAACCAGCGTGTGATAATGCGTGCCACGCAGTGCTTATGATACGTGCATAATGCTTTACGAGAAGCCTGATGTGGATCACTTCGTGCGCCATTTTGTGCAAAATGCAAAGTCGCGTCGAAACGTTTAAGGAACATTACAGAATTGGTTTGTACTAGCAAAAACAGGTGCTGGCAGTGTAAGCACTTTAAGTAATCCACAATTTACATAAACTGACAAACCTGGTAGAAGTTCGAGATCGATCGGCCATCTGGGTCACGGGAAAATAGTGAAAAACCGATTACCATTTTGCATGACATCGATTTAAAAAATTAAAAAAAACATTAAAACGCTCCCTGCTGAGTGATAAATTTAAAATGGGAAATTGGTTTGTTCATTTCCCATCAAAAGTGACATAAGACATAAATATTTCAAGGGAAGTTTTCTTCTATCATCATCAATAGACCGTGTAAATTTGATGTAAATCTGTGATCTTTATACGAGTTTTATTTCTTACAGATGCATTGCGAATCTGAGTATTTTGATAAACCTCACATACGGTCGTCAATGAACGAGTCATTTCGTTAGGGACAGGGCTCGATTTCACAAAGCAGTACAATTCATTGCAAAACAAATTGTCATCATTACCATGATTATTTACATGTGACATCACACTTTGCTTAGCAACTACGATTGATTTAAAGTTAAGATCAATCTTAGCTCTTTGTGAAATCGATCCTCAGCCACAGTTTCTTTAAGCATAAGGACAAAATATTGCTTTGAAGAAACTAGCCTAAATTCCATACAATTTAAACTGTATACTTACTAGTGCCCCCTCATGTATTGCTTAACATAGAAATTTTACAAGCAAATTTTGTTTTGAACGTGGAGATAAAGAGTGATATCTCTTTCCATAACCGCAGCACTTCGAAGTGAAAAGTTTCTCAAGATGCATTATAATATCCATGCCATACTGCTTACCAAGTAAAATGTTATTGCCATTAATTTTTCAGAGTCATAACCAAACGATACAGGCCATTTAAAATTGACCCTTTAAACGTCTCAACAATTTCTTAATTCAACCGATGCCAATGGCGTTTTGTTGCGGTCACGTTCTTTATTATACGTTCAAACGAGCCGTTTACTTCACGGCGTGCACCCGTGTTTAAGTATTTATAACCCTAAAAACATTTGAGCCAAGGCTACCTCATTATGATGGAGCTAACTGTTCTTTAACTTATCCAAGTCAGTTTAACATAAACTGGCAAGATAACTTTTTTGTAGTTTACTCATTGAAATGGAAACATTAAAAGCTATGGTCTAAAAAGGTTTAAGTTAAAAATTTGGGTAAAGTTTAACCCTCAAATTGGTCTAAAAAGGGCCCATTTAAAAATGTTGCCAACAAATAAAGAATAAAGAGTCACATACCTTTCCGAAACGCATCAACCTTTAGTCTTTATTAGTATGTGCTTCGTGATTTTTATCGCATATTCTGTGCGAGATCGTTTACTTGTACCATACGTTTCGGGGTATACCTTTGTCATACTAACCACAGGCCCTCACTCTGTGTTGACAAAATATGCCCAAACCATTGTCAAAATTTGTTAAATATCTCCACAGTTCTCTTACAACCCTTCATTCTAAAATATTGCATCTTTTTAGTATATTATTTTCTTTATACTTAAACTCAAAAGAAAAACAACGACTGCAGCTCGCCGTATTATAGCGGGGTGTAATCAATATGGTGTAGTGCGGCAGAACTAAGAATTGTCTGGATCTGTTGTCACATCAGGAAAGCTTTCTGTCCCTCTACGTTCCTTGAACTCTTTTTAGAGCGATAATGATACCTTGGTTTGCATTAAAGCAGCCGTATGGATACTACAATTATATAGGCTCATTTGACGTCACATGACAACGGGGTAGTGGCTGCATTTTTATTTGGCCAGATGGGGGCGTGCTCCATGTCGCTAGGTAACAAACTTTTATTAAAAAACACTCATCTTCGTAAAACAATGCTCTTGTTTCCCCTTCCATTCAAGGGTACCGAGGCTTGCAACCCCCAATAGTAAGATCCCCACTTTCCATTATGCCCGGCGATTCAATAGTCATTGGTGTAGGCAGGTAACCCGACAGAGATCAGACAAAAACAAATTTGGTCCATCAAAATTGCCACTGTCGAAGCCTAGTGCTTTTTAATAGGGAGAATTTGTTTGTCTTCTAAATCGATTCAAAAAAGGGAATCCTTAAAAAAAATATCTGGAAAATTGTTGAGGATGGCAATTCTAATGAACAGAAAAGATGCGGCCCGCAGTGCTGTTTTTCTTTAGCGTAACTGTTTGTTTCGCCGTCTGCACGTAGCCTCAAAATATCTGGCATACCACATCTTTCAGGCTGTTTCCATGGCGACCGTAGCCTAGTAACTGATGAGAGCATTGATAAGATCACTATTGTGTTAAGGGGACATTAACATAACGTCATTGGTCTCCCGTGGTACCAGCGTCAATACCAATTTAAATGAAAAAGCAACAAACGTTTCAGAATAAACACTGCTATCACAATCGTTGTTAGTCCGAACTTTATTTATTGCCCATCGCAGTCACGCTAGATGCTATACATTTCCCGTAATGTCAATAAATTGAATTCCTTCCTAAAAGCAACAAACCTCCGAGACCAATAATTGTACGAAAGCAACACTCGAAACGAACAACTTAATTCAAAGGACAAGGGCTATTTGACGCAAAGGTATACAATTATTTTTTAAGGATTGTTATACGTTTGGTTATGACAATTCTTGTAAAAGGATACGTTTAAATAATTGAACGACTCGTGAAATTTAATGGCAATAACAACTCACTTGTAAGAAGTGCAGAAGCTTTTGACAGTATAATGCATGTTGCAAATCATTTCACTTCAAATACTGCGGTCATGAAAAAAGATAAAATTTGTTACCCCTCCCCCCACCCCACCCCCCACCAAGCTTGAATCTGAGAAGCGTTACTGACACAGATAGACAGGAATACTGAAACAGTTTTGATGCTCAGGAGTTTGACGACCAAGACTTTTCTAGATGCTACTCAAACTAAGCTTGTTGGCATGCATGGATGGCCGAATGTTAGTAAAAACTTCAATCGTGTTCACATGATGTTCAACATTTTTCAAAAAAATAAAACACCTCCCGTGATTGGTTGCTTTGGTTCCAACGAATTCAACACAATTATTTAATAGTTGGGTGCCATTGTGGTTATTATTTTGTTGCTTTGCTTTTGTGGCTTGTCATAGTTTTTCAACCTCGGTTGGCACACACTCGGGCTGTGACGTAGCAACAGAAATGTATACTGTTGGAAGTCCGGATATTGCGAAACGCACAAACCACGAGAGTAGCGACTGCCTAACTTGATTGCGTCTTGCTACCCGCTTATTGTCCACGTCTTCACGATCGTAAAACAAAACGAGATGGCAAAGGTGGCTTCACCACTCGGAGTATAGTCTTACCTTCCAGTCGCCTGTTTGTAGCGGCTCTACGAAGCTGTCCAGGCCACGAATGCCTTGACAAAAGGCTAATACCCCACCGGCTAAACTTGTCATTTTGCTGAATGTTGAACGTTGACGAGGTTAGATATAAAAAGACGACGTGCTTTTCTTACGCTCGAATTAATCAGGGAATGCACAGCAGGCAGAATCAATGTCGACAGCAAAACACAAAAAATGGGGGTATAGCCGTCATTGAAATTAAACTCGCAGTTGTATTAATTTATGAAATTATCCAAATACAGCAACCGATTTTGTTTTTCTCTTGGATAAAACGTGCTTTACGTTGAAACCTTTCAATAGTGATTGTGTTTCAATGAACAAATCGTTAGTAGGAAGAAAATAGTCTTTGAATCGCTGGTCACGGACAGTGTTTACGAGTATTACATTAAACATGCCCTATAAGGCACCCACATTTCTGCGATCTCTGTGAAAATCATTACATGTATCGTATTATGTACTGTGATTAAAAGTATGACCTGCAATGACGTGTGAGTGGAGTCGATTCAAATGTCAATAACATACCTATAGTCTTGGTACAAGACGGGGTGTTCATTATCACTGAACTATCGCGATTCCCCGTTGCGATCGCAACGTGTGAAGTGTTGACACACTCAACAACAAACGTCTAACCAAGACTAACCAGCCAATTACACATAGTGGGGAATCCCGCTGCGTTGGGACTCTTTTGACTAGCCATGACGCTGATTGTTCATAATACCACGAAATTTCAACCCCAATCTCAACTTACGTCGTGACTTTGGCTAGCGGTTAGACTTCGTTCGCCATTTTGTTGCCCCGTGCCATCACTATGTGCATGTCTTAAAATAGAATGCCGAGAAACCTAAAACGTAGACCAACTTTGAACAGGACTCTAGATTTAAGCTGTTGCTGCAGCAGGTTTTTATTGCATCGTAAAATAAAACGATGACTTCACGACTTATTTGGGGTCATGGCTGCTTCCTTTGACATTACGAGCTATTCATTTTACGATAAACACATGCACTGATGCAGGGACATCACGTGGCTGTGCCGTACGTAGAAAACGCAACCATAATCCCGGTCAGGCGAAACCTTTAAAGTAAAATCGGGCATGCAAGGCGTGGATATTATTTTAATTAACAAGCTACACACATGTAGTCCTGAGCCCAAGCTCACAGAGCTAAAACACAAACATAGATAAGCACAACCATTATTCCTCAATGTAACAACAAACCTGTATGTAAACTAGAGTAAGTTCCTAGCCAAACTACCATGCATACCTTTGCAAAGTTCCAGTTCAAATTTTCCCCCAAGAAGTACCCCTTACCAGAGGAAAATTCAAAACAGAAATTCGAGGCCTGATCTTCACGATCTATTAAAGGAGAAATAGTTAGTAATACGAACATTTTGGACTAACAACCATGAAACAAACTTAATTTATGGATGGTTCACATAATATTATACGTAAAGTCTTACGGCAATTAAATTGAAGGTGGAAGTTCCAAATCTTGTTTTACATAATTTCACAGCAATCCCAAAATGATTTCGTAAAAATCCTATCACTCATTGTGGGTTTCTGCTTTAATTGTTTTGTGTCAAGATCTATAAAATAGATTTCGGTCACACGGGGCAAATTCCTCAACATCAAATTGAGAACAAGCACCGTCCAGCTCTTTGTGTGTATACCCTTTGATTTGTTTCAAGGTTTTTCTTTGAATATTATTTTATACCATGGTGTCAAAACGAGACCAATGACTTCGCATACGTGTTCCAGGAATAAAACCTGCGTGACGTATTAGCCTTGTTGCCTAGCAACCAACCGATCAATTCTGAGTCTGAAAAAGCGCGTATTTTCCAGGGTAGTTGTTTCTTCTCGGTTTCTTGTGACTAGTCTGGAATCGTTTACTGAAGCTTACGGGGAGTGAATCAAATGGACTTTTAACCTTCATCTAGAAAAGATTAGTATATCTGGGCGATTCGGTTCTATAATTTTTTTTGTGGAAGGTTGCGTCTAAAAAAAAAAATCAAGTTATTGATTTCTATGTTATTTACGATGTCGGCATTTTGCTTTAGATTAGGGCCTACTAAACAGAATTTGGTTCTGATAAATAACCTAGGAAAATCAAATGGATGTAATCATGTTGCTTTAAGATTCTGCGTGAAACTGACCCATTTCTTGGTCAGCCTGACCCAGAGATCCGGGTTATTCTGACCATCTGCCGTCAAGTCCCAAACGGGGCCCGGATCCGGGTTCGAGAGTTGTCATTATTTTGGACTTTATTTATTTTTTTTTTTTTAAATAGTCCGATTTTTTAAAAGTGCTGGGGATTAGGCTGTGTGCATAAAATGGTAACGAGACATCGCAAATCACGTGGTGTTTTTCTTAATTGATACGAGGGTAACATACAGCGGAAAAAAATCGTGTCTGACCGTTGTGATCTCACAGCACGGCGCCCTCATTGTTGGAATAGAGCGGTAAAACAAAAACATTGCACTACGTATCCTGTGACATCACATGTTTACAAAAGAGCCACATTATCTACGTGGGCGATTGGTTCACGGCTCAATTGAACAAAACTTGATATTTTATGGGAATTAAATAATCTGATTGTGATCAACTTTTGATCGAATACGGCACGTTAATCCTTATGTCTTTTGGTTCAAATCTTGCCGCAGTATAATTTGTCTTTAGTCAACCCAAAAATACTTCAAAAATGTTCCTTATAAATGCTAGACACAAACCGATCAACCACAAAGTTTTTACAATTTGTAATCAGCAAACACAAACGGTCTCATGAAAAAAACAAGCCATTTATCTTCTTCCTTACTACATTCGTACCCTAGTTCTGATAAATTGACAATTTCAGGCCTTGTGTGTGGGGGGGGGGGGCACTGTATTCTATTATGGTAACATTATTTGCATAGCGAGTCACAAACCAATAATGTTCAACATCAATTATAAGTCTTCCCAGTAAATTGTAATTTTTATAAAACAAAATACACACAAAAGAGAATCGCTATGAGTTATAGCCATAATAATAATAAAACAACAATCATTGCATACAAATTCATAAACAAGAAATTATGTTGAGCTTTTAGCGTTTATATTTAACGTAAACCATTACAAATTGACTCGCACATGTCTGACGAATACAGCCGTATGAATTCTAATAAAAACACAAAACAGTCTTCTGTACTAGCGGTTGAAACCACGCGTCGTACATAATCATAATAAACCACAGGCCATCATGAGAGAGAGACAAACGGTTTTCATTCCATTACGAGTCAGAATGTTCAATTCCCCGTCGGTAGACGAAGAAAAAATACATAAAATGCTCAAATGTTGAGTCATTTTCGTGTAATGCTCACGAAACAAATCTGGAGGTTTGCCCGCCGGCATAACTCTGGTGTGATGCTTCGTGTGGATCTATCATCACTCAGGGTAATATTTCAACCTATTTCGCAGACGTAATGTTGTCCGTCGCAAATCATAAATTCAAGATTGGATCCAGAAATATTGAAGACTTGGATATTATTGTGTTATCTGACAACAGTGAAGAGAGCACAATGTGTGATGCCCACATTACATCAAATGTAATACAGGCAAAATTGCCGATGGCTAATTCTGTCAAACGAAAAACAAACAAGAGAGCCAAAACGGTAGCAATGATTGACAACATTGTACAAGGGACCCTGGACAGTACGGACATTATTGTTGATCTTTCACACGAGGTACATTTTGTAAAATTGTACAACCAGGCTACAATTTAGCAAGGGACCCTTGCTAAATTACTCTCGTATGATGAAAGACGCTAAAAATACAATTTCTAGAAAAATAAAGGGGTTTGTATATGCGTTTCAGCACGAAGAATGTGTATGACCCCTATGTTTGTTCATCTTGGTTTATTTGGTTGTTTAGCGCATCATAAACATGAAAGCTCGAGGAACCGAACAGAATATTTATAATACAGTCACGCCAACATTGTCAACGTGACCGTATTATAAATCGAGACTTAAATAGAACGACTTTCAAGACATCAATCTGATGGTTTGACAAGTTTAAATTGAGCCTGGGGACATACGTGACTTCTTCCGGTTTACTTGGATAATTTCAATCGAGATGATAAAATCACGATAGTCATGATCCGACGCCATTGAATGAAAAAGTTAAAATCCTTGACATAACATAAAAAGCTGGAAAGACTAGGACAAAAACCGACCCAGATCTGTATGTAAATGACTAAAACAAACGTAAACAGCAAACCGGTAAGGTCTATTGTTTCAACCAACCACAACAATTACTTGCAATTTCTAGCATTGGAACATTATACACGATTCCTCGTCATCAAATCCATAACCTTTGACATGCAGATGTACATCCTGAACACAGGCAGGGCTTAACCTTTATCCCGATTCTTAATATGTTGACGTCACACTTCGAGGCTATAGGGAATAACACCATAGAGCTGTCTTTAGCCTCGTCAAACCCCGTCTATAAGCACCTTTGACCCGGCATGAACTTATCATGGAGATTCTCAAGTAAATCATATGAACATTATAAAACAAACGCAGCATGCAGACAACCGAAAGTGCATGCAACTGCAAACATCACCGACGAATCAAACATAGATATTGGAAAGCTCGTGTCACGTTTATCAAATGAAATCATTATAATCAATGAAATCGCTGCCATGCGGATAAAGACATGCGACCAGCTCGGAAGGATGTTTGTATTATTATAACATATCACACTTTGACCGCGAGAGGGCTTCAAACAAAACGCATAAGAAGAATGTCAAATATGTGACGTCACTCATACATGTAAAAGGTTTTCGAAAGACGTCATAATACAACTACACGACCGACGTGTTGAGATTCCATAAACCATTCAAAACATACTCTTGCTCCTGAATGATCTAAGTCACAGCTACATTTATCGAATGAAATGAATAAACACAACACTTTGATCAGGCCTGGCTTTGATTACAGCAAAGGGCTTTCGGCAATTGACGATGTTATAGCTGCTGCTCGCAGTTTACCAGAACAGTGGCACGCAGCAACAGCAAGCCTAAAAATACGGACATTTAAAAATATAATTATATTTATTGACCAAACCAACAGCGGACGAGCCGCCAATTACAGGAAAGGATAAAAAAAAAACACTAAGAAATATTCATATAGCCTATATAAAAACAATCTGATATGTACAAAGTTAACAATTAAAATAGAATCATCTTAGGAAAGAAAATTAAAGCATACATTGAAGATTATTAAGTAAAATAAAATAGGGAACAGAAACAGACCACCATGAACGACTGTGAAAATATATTTAAAATAAATTTTAAATGCAAAAGCCTACATTAAATTATAAACAGAATAAACGATAAAAAGACAAGGGAAAAAAATAATAATAACAACCATTTCTTATATGGCGCATTTTCACAATAAACCGTCTCAATGCGCTTTACATTAGTGTCTTACTCATTGGGCCAACCAAACATTAATTTTTGAAATTTTTCTAAATTCTGTGGAGAGTAGGCCTACATACAACCTTAGCAACCTGGTGCTCCTACGGCTTTTTCGTACACAATATCAACCTCTACCCTCGCAGGTACCCGTTATTATATACCCTTGTGTGTGAATTTAGTGATTATGTAACTGTGCTTGTCAAGTTTGAAATTGTCGTAATTTCCCGCCTATTAAATCTCGTCCGTGATATTTATCTAAATACCGCAATCTTCAAAATGATATTTGTCAGTTTCCCTTGTGTTATAATAACTTGACAAAATGATGTTTTGGTATGAAATACTGTTTTGTTTCAAACAATCTCAAACTCAGCGAATGGTCTAAAAATTAATTTCCCTTTATTAACCTTCTATTAAGTTTAGTAACCGTATAGGCTATACACTCTTTGCATTTGCTTTTTTATAAATGTTGTAAATATTCATGAGTTGTAATTGTTTTATATGCAGGTATTGAAGGCATACAATGCGGGTATAAATGAGTTATTAGACGTAAAGACAAAATGATAACCATACATAAAACAAAAGAAGGTTTGCATTCCGGTAAATGTTTAACGTGTCCGTCGGCCAAAAAGTGCATTGGTACAAATGTAAATATTTTCGTTGCGGTAGTATAGGCCCTACCTTCTGCTAACAAAATGTAGGATTCGAGGCAGTTTTTAGAATAATATGTATTTGAACGACGGGGTGTTTGAATATAGAGCAGTCACCCTTTTATCATTACCTTTTTTGTTTTCTTGTATTTTCTCCTTGTGTTCTAACGTTACTAACGAAATCCGCTTCAGCATCCAAGTTTTTCAATTTGTTATAACGTGCGCTATATAAGGCTTCGATATTATTATATAGGATTTGAGGCATTGCATGGTAAGGTATCAATATATATTTGGTTTGCGGTAACACCATATGTGTATCTACTTGCCAGGTAGAGTTTGTTCTTAGAGAACTGTCTTGCTTAATTCTACTACCGTGGAGTAGATTGTTCGGGTGTTCGGGAGACTTCTCAGTTCTGAAAAGAACTGTCCTGCTTAATATTGTTATTATTATTATTAAAGTCACCTGGAAGTGGTATTTTTCAAAATAAAGCTTTTGCCACTAATATATGTGTTTTGATGAGTGGAATGTGAATAAACAGTTAACTAAGGTTTAAAAAAATCAGTTCTTATGTTATTTACAAATTTAAGAGTAGACCCCGACCCGAGAGGGCGCTGTTCGTGACGTCAATCGAGGCAGACTTTGCCTGTAATGCGTAGAGTAAACACAATTGCAAAGTACATGTACGGACCAAGTCGTGAGTTTGTACGTTTCAAAAAAAGATGTTTTTTTTTTCTTTTTCGGCAATGCCGACCAGGTGTATTGCTGCTGAATGCAGAAAAACACTTTTTGAAACGTACCAACTCACGACTTGGACGTACATGTACTTTGCACATGTGTTTACTATACGCATTGCAGGCAAAGTCTGCCTCGATTGACGTCACAAAAGGGGTAGGCGGAGTCAGCCCCCCAAACAACTTTATATATTTTTTAAACGTATAAATCGTGACAAACAATTACTATAAAAAATTGTTTTATTGTTCGTAAGCATATACTCTTATGTTTGAAAGAAAAAAATTCTATTTCCAGGTGACTTTAATTATGATTCACGATTCATAATATCTTTCATTGTTGACAAAATGGCTGTGATTGTTGACAAATAAAGATGTGAATATTGTGAATCATTGTTTGACTCACGTGGCATCGTTTTGGTTCGTGGTCTACGGCCCTTGACCTTCGGTTTCAGTAACACAATGGGACACCAGGAAATCAGTGTGACCATGGAAGTATTGGTTTTTTTTATGCAGACATAACAATTTAGGGCTACCATTAAAAAAAAAAAAAAATCGATGTTTTGTAAACGGAGTCGAACAGTGAACCATGGACTGTCCATGGTTGACAAGGCTGGCCCATAAGCTTCCTTGTGAATTCGTGAACCGGTTCGTGTCTTTGTTTCACGGAAGTATAAGAAATTATTTTCTTATCAAAGAGTTGACTATATACCATGATAATATTGAGAACGAAACCTCACATTATAGTTACCCGACAAGTAAGTTACACGTCAAGAAGTTTACATAACATTATGTGGTCACCTTAGAGACAAAATCTATGTTATTTTCCACGCATGAATGAGCCCAGGATAAAAAAGAGCTCTGCAGAAAAGAGTGTCAATGAGCCATTAACACAAACAGCTACAATACAACAATGCCCACGATAACACATCGGGCTTGAATGTAGGGCGATAGATGGCAACCAGTAAATAATGGGGCTGAATAAATATGGTTACAATGTTACATGGACAATGTACATGTGCTGTGCATGTGGTTTACAATACAAAAAGCAACCCCTGCACATCGTGGTTGCCTTTGCTATAAACCTAACCAGGGAGGGGGTAGGTTTTTAAAGGTGCCTGGTTACATGTAGACAGTAATAATGTGGGTTACAATACGGCAACCTGCACCTCGTGCGTTGCCTTTGCTTTACCTCACAAGGGAGGGGATAGGTTCTTAGGTGGTGCCTGGTTACAAGTAATTACATGCACGATACTGTGCATGCCTGGTTTAGAATACAACGTGGGCTTTCCTTTGCTATAAAAAGAAAAGAAAATAACAAAAAGGGAGTGGTTGTGGTAGGTTTTTAGGTGCCGTGACGTTGACAAATCAGCATGATTGAGCATAAAGCAAGTATGGGTTGGGGAGGGGCCGGGGGGTCCCATCTTTCAACTAACTGATTAAGTGATATTGTACAGGGAAGTCGTGTGAAGCAACGACGGATTTTTTGTGTATTTGTACAATTTTTCATTTAGTTTACTGTTTTATTTCTAAGAATCTTTATCGCAACTTTTACATTCAAGTTGTTTTGATCTATTTTATATATAATACATTTTAAACTTGTATATGACTTTTGCTCGTTATTATCCGTACAATAACATATTACGCATGTAGGTAGATACCAATTGGGTTTCTGGGGATCCTAAAATAAATCCTCAAATAAAAGTATCCTATTTAAGCATTTCTTTTACTGCAACGGGAAACCATCCATGGGGAAACATAGAACTGATGTATTTAAGGTAGCGCCACTCAGTCATTACTTCATTTGGCGCCTTTCCTCGAGGGCAAAGGGCCAGCCAGCCGACCTTGGGTCCAAAATAGCATTTTTTTAAAGATGGATTCTTATTAATTTGCAAATGTAAGCTGTTGTTTTGACGATTGGCGATGTCGTGTTATTTAAAGGATTTAAAGAAACATTACAGAATTGTTCAGGGAAACAACTCATCTAAGATTACAGATTTACATATAACTTACACGGTCTCTCTCTACTGATGATGATAGTAGAAAAAGTCCCTTGAAAGATTTATGTCTAAATAATGATATTTTGGTAGGAAACAAAATTTGAAAAAAAAGTTCCCGTTTGGAGTTGATCGCTCGGTGGGCGTTTTATTAAAAAATCTGTAATCAATGCCATGAAAAATTTGTAATCAGTTTTTCACTAGTTTCTCGTGACCCAGATGGCCGATCGGTCTCAAACTTCATAAAGTGTTGACACTGACAGCAACTGTTTTGTTAGCAAAAACCAGCTATGTAATGTTCCTTTAAATTGACATGATTGGGACCTCGACTTCCTCTCGTCCAATTATCAGAATTGAAACTTGCGCTGGTCATAATATTATATAGGAACAGATCAATTAAAGGCAGTGGACACTATTGGTAATTGGTAGTTGGTGTATCTCAACATATGCATAAAATAACAAACCTGTGAAAATTTGAGCTCAATTGGTCAACAAAGTTGCGAGATAATAATGAAAGAAAAAAACACCCTTGTCACACGAAGTTGTGTGCTTTCAGATGCTTGATTTCGAGACCTCAAATTCTAAACTTGAGGTCTCGAAATCAAATTCGTGGAAAATTACTTCTTACTCGAAAATTACGTCACTTCAGAGGGAGCCGTTTCTCACAATGTTTTTTACCATCAACCTCTCCCCATTACTCGTCACCAAGAAAGGTTTTATGCCAATAATTATTTACCAATAGTGTACACTGCCTTTAAATCGTGACATCTATACGTTATCGTTACTGCTATTAATTTTAAAGGCACTGGTCACTGACAATTACTCAAACTAATTGTTAGCATAAAAACTGAATTGGTAACCGGCATTGGAGAGCTAGTTTAAAACATTGTGAGAAACGGCTCCCTCTGAAGTACCAATAAAGGTATTTTCTCACTCAAACAATAAAATACTTCAGCTGAAGCCTCTTATTATGCATCTGAAAGCACACACAAAGTAATGCAACAAGGGCGTTTTCTCTTGCAACTTCGTTGACCAAGTGAGTTCAAATTTTTACAGGTTTGTTGTGATGCATGTTGGGATACACCAAGTGAGAATACTGGTCTTTGACAATTACCAAACGTGTCCAGTGTCTTGAGGTGGGACTGGGGCCGGGGAATTAGATAATCTTCTTGAGACAACACCTCACACTACCAATAAAAATGGATAATGTCTTGGGTTTTTAGGGCCATGACTGTAGGTCCCCAGGGTCGTGTTCATTGTAACGATCAAACTGTTCTAACTCAAAATAACGTACCCCTGGAGTTCTGTGTATTATGTTACAGCGGAAGTGAAATATTGGACACTGGGAATCGAGATAGTGACGACGTCACAACATCCGGCCACCCAATCCAGTCAGGGGGTACGATGGCCTGAATGGGTGTGGTCAACCATAGAGCAAGGTCAATGCTCTATGGGTCAAACCATGGGTTGAATTTTATGACAGAACAAGGGTGCACGTAGAAAATCTTGCTAAGCAGGCAGTATTGCTTTGTTTCGCAAGTTTTATTATCTTTTTACTAACAGTAACACTGCTTCTATCATTTACAACAAATCTCCTATCTTCCCCAAGGTGGCATTACATAATCATAGCTGTTGATATATAATTCTAGGAATGGGTGGCGTAACGATAATTTTATTACGTTACACAATGAAAAGGACCATGATCGGCCATGATCGGGGTTGGGGGGGGGGGTTGTGGAAACAACATCCCACTGATGTGATATTCGTCTGTACAATACAAAAGTCATGTATACATTGTGAACAACGTGCACAGTTTCAAGGTCATGGGTTTGACAATCTGGGCTTGAGCTGGAGCTAGTAAGGTTTGTGTTACCTACTGGTACGCCCCCGTACATCGCAAGAACCCCCCCCCCCCCCCCCGCCCACGACAGATAAAAAGTGCTCTGTGGACAGTATGGTCACAATGAAAACCAAAACTACATTATTTTATAATGGCACATTTCTGTGTTTAAAGAAGAGAGTCTCTGAAACAATGCTGAAACCCACACTTCTACTAGAGACCGCAATATTGTCTCAAAATTATTTATACGCAAGTGCGAATTGGACGAGCGTACGTTCGTCCGGCCGCCACACACAACAAATCCAGACTGACAAATTGGGCCGTGTCGTCGCAGGCAGGCCAGACGGGCTACGTACGTGTATTTTATTCACAAAACCATAATATTACACTGTCAACAGTCCGCACATTGAACCCGTGCCGTGGGTTCAGTGGCGGGTGTCAGGGTTTGGGGGTAACGAACCTACGGTAGGGCCCCCACTATACTACCAGCCATCATGGAGGAAGGAAACCGTAATGCAGTCGTGGAGCATGAACCATAGACTCAGAGCAGAGGACACTAACGTTTGAATTGCTCTGTTTTAACCTATCATGTGCCGAAGTTCATGCCAATTATGCTTTTACGATCATTAACGGACAATTTCACGAAACACGAACGATCTATGGTCGGCGTTGAACATGGAGAAAACGTAAATGAAACCATGTGACGTGGTTCACATACACACACACCCTGCATGCTCTCTGTTCACACACACATATTTAGAACCAGCACTTGGTTCAAAATATCATGGATACGAACGTAAATTGTGGATCGTTGTGACGAGGTTCACATTCACACGTGCTCTCTGTTCCACATTCACAAAACTACACACTGGGTCCAAAATCTCATGGATACGAACGTAAATTGTGGATCCATGTGACGTGGTTCATATTGACACCTCTTTCTGTTCACACATTAATGTTCAGAACCACACGTCGGAGTCCAAAATCTGCCAACACGATCGCGAAACGATCTTTTTTATTCAACCTTGACCGAAATGAAACACCGCACGAACATGCGTCGACAACATAATCCACAAACGTCACCTGAGAAGAAATAGGTATTTTATGAAGGAAAAAAACGTCACCTCTTTTTGAATGACAGACGTCCCAGGCAAACCCTCTTGGTTTTGCTTTGAGTCTTGTGGTCCTCCTTCAGGCCCTGTAGTTTCTTCTCCAGGTGACGTCGTCCTCCTAAAATGAAATAAGGAATTCAGTCAAGCCGAGAATTCAACAAAAACACGTTAAAAACCAACGCCCTATATTCCACTAACAATGAAATCCATACAGGCCTAGGCCTTCGTGATTCTGCACATTTTAGCTGTCACAGAAAAACAGCCTTTCCAAACATCGTCACTGTCGTTATAACATAGTTAATAAAATATTCGCGATGAGTATTTCTGGTCAACTTACGTCGCCTTATTGACGATCTCTGACGACACATCCCAAGAGGTTTCATCGTTCCTATCCGGAGCCCTAGGCCCTGGGAGAGTTTCCTTCACTTCCTTGGGTACATAAGCTGTCATAGTTTCACAATCTAAACAAGAGGGGAAGTTTCATCAGTTCCGAAGCATCTGTTCCCTTTTGGTTTTAGTCAGCATTTAACGAACGATCGTTTTCAATATATAATCGGCAATGGCATACAAAAGCTCAATGCACACACACACGTTGTGTGTCTGAACAATCCAATGGCCACCGCGATGACGTCATTACACAACTACTACCACGAGTCGAGTTCCGGGTGTCCTTCCAAAACTTTCACAAAATTGTGCATTCCAACTTTAGATATTATCACCGAAAGAGGCGAATGACTAAGGGTCATTATTTTATAGTCCAACTACAACAGAAGGGTTAATTTATTCTTGAAAAGCGACGGCGTAGTTTTTCGTCCACGATCGATCACCCAAGCCACTGTATAATAAAACGCGTAAAACCTAATGCGATCTTCTTTCCACGAATCACGTGATCAGTCCCATGACCAAGATGGCTGCCGTGCAAACGAAGAATCTACTCGTCGCGTTGTGGGCTTGTTTTTGTACTTTTGGTAGGTATTCCAGTCTTTTTATCTTAGAATAGTATATTTAACTGTATTAACTGCGATGTGTGTGTGCTGTGGGGATATTTATCTGTTTGAAACAGTGCCAATTTCGGTCGTGAAAAGCGCGGTTTGAAATTTAGGATTGTTGTAATCTGTATTCTTTAGCGTAGTGTTCATTGAGCTGTGTGTATTGTGTGCACACAGATAGCAGTCAGTACAGTAGCATGCAGTACATGCAGTGGGATGGGCTTGGAAGAAATATTCTACATCCATGCATAAATGCAAGAACATATCCATGAAACTGTATTATACAGCATGTAAGCCATTTCAAAACGCTGCAAATTAAATTAATTGTTTTGTTAATGATAGTACACTTATTTAAATTACTTTGTTTAAATTAAAACAGTATTTATTTGTGAGCATGGATGGATGGGTCATGGATGATTGTTCTGTTTGATAGAAATGAAGGCTTGAATTTATACATTTTGATTCAACTATTTTGATTTACAGTTGTCTTTAGTCGTAAGTCGCTTCAGTGATTCAAAACAAAAAATAACAGCAATTATCGGACATGTAGCGATGTACATTGTAGCTCACCAGTCCATGCTCATGTTAAAGAATACGGTTAGTCAGAATGGCCTGGCATACATGTATGGTGAGCTTCAACTACAGCCAAAAACAACAACAAAACAGGTGGATAATGTTTTGAATTCGCATAAACTCTCCCCTGCCTTGGTTTTAAGTTGTTTTATTCACATTCAAGACCTTTTCCATTGAAATAGAGCACCTCAGATTTTACATACGGTAGCACAGCAATGAGAACACGATTTTGTTTGTAATTGTTTTTGTAATTTTTGAATTAATATGCAGCGTTATAGGATTGAGTTAGTTGGCTGTGCTTCTGCGCTTTCGATCACCATTCTCTAATTGCAGGTCAAGCACCAAATTTCTGTGCTAGCTGTGTAAGCGAAGAATGTCTAGTAATGACTATAATTTACCACGTTAGCAGGGAATTTTGGCTTGTGTGCTTGCGTATTCCACAGTTTATACTATGGCATATTCCACAGTGTATACTATTATACTAATAGTATAAACTGTGGAATACGCAAGAGCACAAGCCAAAATTCCCTGCTAACCGGGTAATAGTAACCTGGCAATGTGCTTTACGTAAGAGCAGAATTCCTTGCAAAGCGCCACCATTTGTTTACCGTAAGCAGAACCATGGGGGTCTTTGGGGAAGGGGGGGGGGGGGGGGGGTCATTGTTATAATACATGTTCACGAGTGTATGAAGTTATGATTTTTAAAGAAAAATTGATGAAACATGTTCATGAAGCGAATGAAAGCATGCTACTCAAGCAAAATGACCTTTTACAAGAATAATGTTTAAAATATTGTTAGTGTCCTTGCCCTGAGAATTATGTAATAATTGCTGGGAATGTTGGATCTATCAAAATACCATTGCTGTTGCGAGTTTCTTTCTGTTTGATTTACGGATGTAGTGTTCATATAGTGAATAATTTGATGGATTTGAGACAGCTCTGACCAAAACACCAAGTGAGGTTAATTTATGATTGTTGAGAATTTCCCTCATCCAGCTAAAGCACATAATTCAAAACTAGGCTGTTAAAATTTACACCATGGGTGTGGTCACCTTGGCCTACGGATACCAAAGAAAGATAAAAATTAACACCATGGTTAGGGGTGTTATTAGGGGTGTTGACAAGATGATGTCAAATTTAACACCCCAGTTTTTGCAGTGCATGAATGTGTTACATTTCATTTAAAACAATTTCAAAAACTAATAAAATTAATGTGTAGAATATGTGCATGTGTAGAGTTTTGTTTTGATTAAATGCTGAATAATTCAAAGTAATTATCATTATGATCATTTTGTTTCTGTTTCACGGTTCTACCCTAAAATATGCCATGCCACATACAGGAGGCAATTTACAGACAACCAGTACCAGGCAATACTCGCGCCCCCCCCCCCCCCCCCCCCTCCAAGGTGCCTGGCAAAATTTCCTGTCATGACATGGAATTATTACATCAATGCATTTTTATTTTATAAATGAAAGGAAATTTAATAACCATAATATAAATTGTCCTTAATTACAAGTTTAATAAAAACCTCTTTGTGTATTTCATGATGCGTGTCTTTTTTATCAGATACAAATTATGCTGACCAGCCCCAATGAAATTGATGTTAATATTCATGATTTAAATTGTCTTTAACCATCTTAAGTTTATGAAAACCTGTCGGTTTATTTCAATCTGCATATTCGTTTTTTATCGGGTATTAGTTTTGTTGATCTTTCCCCATTTTGACATCACGTTGTGAGTTGAATCAAGCACCCCAAACGGAAGTTGTATTTGACACATATCCCGTGGACGTGGCATCAAAAAATAGATGTAGTTATTGTTATTGATAAAGAGTCTGCTTCCTTGACTTGTCATTAAGGCTAGTCAATTGACTTTGGGAATGTGTGCTGGAGGTTTTCTGACTGTTTGTGATTTATATGGGGTAAGAGGAAACCGCCCTCCCCCCTAAAAAAAGGCAGAGGTTCCCATACCCCCCCCCCCCCCCCCCCCATTTTCTAAATATGAGAGACCCAATATTGTTTTTTTTTTTTTTTTGGGGGGGGCGGTCTCGTCTGTTCATCAATAAGGGAAGTTAAATCTATGTTTGAATATATAAATTATGTCAGATTTACTGAAAAGTATTAGACAATTATTGGATCAATCATTTGATTGGATAAGATTTTAGTTTATTGTCGCATCACGTCATTGGTACAATCTGTCGCCATGAAGCGTTATGTTTTCAGCCATTTAAGCTTTCGAAAATAACTAATATGAAAATCTGAAACAGTATGCTCTGTTCAACCCCACTTCATTCAAATTAACCCAGTCAGTCAGTTTCCCTTGTAGTGTTTATAACTTAAAGGCAGTGGACACTATTGGAACTTACTCAAAATAATTATCATCACAAAACCTTTCTTTATTACCAGTAATGGGGAGAGATTGATAATATAAAACATTGTGAGAAACAGCTCCCTCTGAAGTGCCATAGTTTTCGAGAAAGAAGCAATTTTCCACGAATTTGGTTTCGATACCTCAAGTTTAGAACTTGAGGTCTCGAAATCAAGCAACAGAAAGCACACAACTTCGTGTGACAAGGGTGTTTTTTTCTTTCATTATTATCTCGCAACTTCTACAACCGATTGAGCTCAAATTTTCACAGGTTTGTTATTTTATGCATATGTTGAGATACACCAAGTGAGAAGACTGGTCTTTGACAATTACCACTAGTGTCCACTGTCTTTAATAAACACATTTTTAAATGGGAAGACTTGCATCATTTTGAAAGTGTGTGTCAACAAAAAGGCACCCGATTCCACCAGCCAGCTGTTATTTAACCCCTGACCCCTTTCTTCCATATACAGTGTACTGCAAGGATGCTCTGTACGTCACACACTCACCTAGCTATGTAGAATTCCAGAAAGATGCTGGGCCTATCGATGTTGCTGAACTACAAGATGTCATTACCCTTGCTCTTGGATTTGAAAACACAAAAGTTAGTATCGTCGAAACCGCACGTATACAATGTGTATCTAACAGTTCATTGTATGATTCGCCTTTTAAAATGCAGCCCCTTATATTTGTGCATTATTTTGTGTTTCCTCGTTCATTTTTTTCTTAGTCTTGTCTTACCCTTTTTCTTGAATTTTAAATTGTAAATTGTATGTTGCCGAAATGAAAACAGAGGATATCATGTTGTTAAAAATGATTGTTGATACAATATTGGTGCTCCTTGAAATTTATTGGTTTTGCTTTTCATACTTTTACCCCCAAATTTATTTTGTGTAATATTAGTTGTTGACCTTATTTTTCATTTCATTTGTTGATTGAATTGTTAAATTTGCCTTGCAGGTATGAGATCGGATCGACAGGTTGTCAAAACTGTCGTTATCTTAATTTGGTCTTTTAAACATCGTAGGCTTTCTTGTTTGAATATTATTGAACATTTGTCAGTGTCGCGGCCGAGCGGTCAAAGGCACTTAGTGTCCAAGCCGTCGCACGTGTGTCCTTATAATAATAAGTAAGGCAATTATTATGGGACGTAATCGTTATTCGTGTGTTGTGCAATGTTGAGGAATGCGTTATAAATTTAATTTTTATTTATGGAAGTTCTAGTTGGGCCTATTATAATTATGATATTATTCAGTGCTTCAGATTTATTGAAGTCAATCTCAGTTCAAGTAACCCTTCAAGACAATTCCACAGTTCCATTTCAGTAACCCAAGAGATATGTTGTTCCAAAACAACAGGAACAACTTTTGACCCGGTTTCGTTTTCTTCTCTTCAGGATCTGAACTGGGGCGGCCTCTCAGTCGGTGATTTATTTCATCGACCAAAAGCAAATATCTTAATCACCATAGAAACCACCGATAAAGAGATAAACCTCGACCTGGGGAGCAAGACGATCCCGTTTCCTCTCCAAGGAGTAAGTTGTTTTCAACTTCCTTAAATAGCGTCTTATTGAATTTTGATTACTTCAGACAAACATGTTTTTGGGGTGAAAAGCTGTGTTTCTATCAAGTTTGGGGCTTAACATTAACACACTTCTATTAAATTAACTATTAATGAAAGAAGATAAATAACGACGTGGGGTTTTAAGAAGGTCTAGTCATCTTAGACTGAAATCAATTTCAAGATGTTTACGAAGGCATCAAGTATCTTCAAAGATAGAGGAAGGAAAAGCTTGTGTCGCTTACCTCGGCTTCGAAGATACTTATAGGATATAGGTTGGGGTCAGGAAATATTTTGTTGCTTAAAGGCACGGGACACTATTGGTAATTAAATTTCCTCAAACTAATTGTTAGCACAAAAAACTTACTTCGTTTATTCTTTGTTTTGTTCGATCTATATTTATAAAAAATACAGGAATTTGCGCCTTACAACTCGTCTACTCAGTACTATAAGGTCATTAGTGCAATTTGTATGGGTTTGATAAATTCCTTTTGCAAATTGTTGAGTTTCTGGTAGTTGGAGTTAATTGATCAATGGTCTTCAAAGTAATTGTTTGACAAAAGAAAATTCAAACATTCATTTGTTGATTTCGATCGATTTGTTCATTTTATATTTAATGACCTTTTGTTCATTACAGAACATATGAAATTGCCATGAGCAGACGAAATGCTGTATTAATAACTTACTTCGTTTATTCTTTGTTTTGTTCGATCTATATTTATAAAAAATATAAATAAATAAAATTCTTTCCCTTCGTTATTTTTTTTTTTTTTAATGATATTTTTTCCCAATAAATATTTGTGGTGTTTTGTCCATGTGTTGTTTTTGTTAACAACTCTTTAATGATATTTCCACTACTAGGGAGGAGAAGTTAACCTACAGTCGCTTCGAAACAATATCGCTTCCATGTACGGTGAAGACAAACCACTAATGCTTGAGGTATCACCAGATGTGAAGGTGAGTGACGTATGGATGACGTCATGTAATAAAATACTTTTTTTTTTTTTTTTAGCTTCCTAGAAAGACTCGACTAGGGTCGAAACGTTACGCCATTAATTATTTTTTGCAAAATAGAAACATACATAATCCAGGATTGATTATCCGTGCGCTGCTAGATATTTTAAAGCCCTTTTTAAGTTGTATGCGTTTTTGTTAAATCTTTCCTGTGTAAATGGTTCTATTAATTTTAAAACTGCATGCATGCGATACCTTGTTTTTGTTGTTTCTTTATAAAAGAACTGTTGGTTGTCATATATAATATTTATTCTTGTTCAGTAATTTTGTAATTTATATTATTGAAGTGTTATTAGTTTACTTATTAACTAAAGGGACAAGGGCCTGCATAAGCCTTGGCTTTTGACTGGTGCCCTTATATTGCCACCATGTTGTATCAAATTCGTATTGACGGCATTTACGCTAATTTTGAAATCGTTGGTTCGTAGAAAGTTCACGAACATACCAGGGATGTAGAGATCTTAAATCATACAAATATGTTTTAATTTTATTCATTACGTAACAAGATTGTCTCTTTGTAAAAACTGGTTTGTGTGCGGCCCGTCGTGTGTGTAAACATGTTGGCTGTTCGTTTAGGTCATGTCAAAGTATAGTAGGTCAAAGTGCACTTCGTGATCGTGTCGACAACATGTAGACGTTTTTCTCTCATATTACCTTTTAAAATGATCTTGAAACCTATATGATAAAAACATGTTTACATCTTGGTATCTCGTTACTGTGTCGATGACATGAGGACTTTTTTCTCTCAAGTTAAGATCTCTAGGGCATTTTCCAACATAACACAAAGACTCTGGAATTCAATTCCTGAAGACCTCGGATTATTATGCACATTGCCACTCTCTTCATTGCCACACTTGTTCTTACATGTCCTTTTATTTAACTTCTACGATAAACCGGCGCCTTTTAATTGTTTACAGGAATTTGCGCCTTACAACTCGTCTACTCAGTACTATAAGGTCATTAGTGCAATTTGTATGGGTTTGATAAATTCCTGCAAATTGTTGAGCTTCTGGTAGTTGGAGTTAATTGATCAATGGTCTTCAAAGTAATTGTTTGACAAAAGAAATTCAAACATTCATTTGTTGATTTCGATCGATTTGGTCATTTTCTACTTAATGACCTTTTGATCATTACAGAACATATGAAATTGCCATGAGCAGACGAAATGCTGTATTAATATTATTATTGTTTTTTTTTTGTTTTTTTTTTATTCGACACCAAACAGCGGATAATCGCCATTTACATGTATCATTTAAAAAAAAGAATAATAGATAAAACTTTCAATAAATATTATACAGGCCTACATGTATAATATGTAATTTGACAAAAATGGTTTTAAATATTATAAAAACAATAATATTTTATTATCTCCATATATTTGTTTAATACTTATGCTCTTTTTGTATTGTATTGTATTGCCTCATTTAGGGAGTACAAGTTTCTTCTGGTTTTCAAGACGTCTTCAAGACTATTCCAGACACCGTGACAGGGATGTTACCATTACTTCAAGGAGATCACTCTATACTTCAAGACAATAATCTCGGCTCATTGAACCTTAGTAATCATGCAGACGTTTCCCTTTTGAGCGAGTTACAAATCTTAAGAGAGATTGTCATCAAGGTACTAACCGGAACCCCCCCCCCCACCCCTCTTTACGCAAATCTCTTGACAAAACCGAAACGAAAATCCAGGAGGGAGAAATATCGTTGGAGATTGAGTATAGATGATACTAAACAAATCTGCTGAGATTCGGTAAATTATTGTATTGAATACATCAGCAAAAACAGAACTCACCTGAGAAAGTACAGAGTATACAGTGCTTATTAACACATGGGTATTATAAGGGTGAACACAAAACAAAATTTCACATGCATTAACATCCATTGATAGTTCTTGCAGGTATTTACCAGGATTGGTAGAGCTGACAAAATAGACGCAGACAGTGTTCTTGAAATAAAAAACTGGAATTTTTGCCTAATCCGTTGTGGGAGTTTGGTAAAATTAGTTAAAACCGAAATCAGCTAAAGTGGTGTTTTTGTTTTCTTTAGGTTTTCCGATACAGTTTTCTTGAATATGACTTCATCTAACAGTGAAACATTTCACAGAAAAAAATTGTTGTAGTGTGAACTTCATAACCTCTAAGCTTTCAGACTAGAATTAAACAACGATGTTTTTTCATCCTTATACCAATCCTGTAATAAGTAATACCTTTAAAAGCAAACAAATATGTCAAGTTATCAAACTCGGTTGGGGTGAAAAATTTAGTCCCGTTCCCCCGATCGCTGCTCGCGGCTTTTAAAGAGCGATTGTGCAAAAGCCCTCCTTAGACTTTCATAACGTCACATTCTAGGCCACTTTGCCATCGGAAACTTCCATAGAATTATTCAAGAACAACGTTTTTACTTTGTCTCCTTTCAGCTGAAAGAAAACCCAGCGGGTGTATCTGATAATATACCGGACGTCTTCAGTTTGAGTCTATCGGGTCTTAGAGTCATACAAAGCAAGTATGGAAATACGTCACCACAAGCTAATGATGCCCTCGCACTTCTGTCATCATTCCTTACTCAGGTGAGATCCAAGAGAAGATTTTAAATTGAAAAAAAGAAGTTTACATTTTTAGTTTTATTATGACAGGCCTACTTACTTGCAATCACAAGGTTGTGGGTTCGAATCCCCAGCTAACCGCTGATTTCACTATGACTAGAATAAATATTGTCATCTAGTTACTGAATCACAATTTCTTGATTTGTGTAATTCATAATCATAGACGTTAAACCAATATTTGTATGAGAGAGATTGGGTTGCCAGCTTGGTGTTTTTCCCTTTGTGTGAGTTATCTGAGTTCCCTAGATGGGAAAGATCACTTAAACAAACAAACAAACAAACAATCAATCAATCAATTGAGTAAAAGGGTACATTCCAAATCTCGTTTCAGCTGTGTGTTTGTCTAGAGGCCTTTTCACACTGTCCAAAATCTCGGGGTCGGAACCGGTTCCGAACGGAGATTTTGTTCAACCCGTTTCACACTGTAAAAATATCAATCCGCCTCCGATCCGGTGAGCATGCTCTTGCCGGATTGAAATCAACCCTGGCAGGGACCAGGGGTGAAAATCTCAATCCGGGTCGCAATTGCATTTTTCGGCGCGACCGTTATACGGTTCACGCATTAGCCGGTTCACGTACAGACCAGTGTGAATGTTGCTTGTCTCTGATCCGTGTCGAAAAGAAGCGAGGCTGAACCCGGAGAGGACCCGGGTAGGTTTCAACGCGGTTCGAAATTGAGGTAGTGTAAAAAGGCCTTAGCTGTTCTCTTATAACGATGTTATTCTAAAGAACAAACTCAACCTGGCAAGTAGATACACACATGGTATTACCGCAAACAAAATATTGATTTGATACCTCACCATGCAATGCCTTAAATCATATAAACGCTGTTCTTGTTATAATGAGGTAATGTGGCCATTCCCGGCGATATTTAGTATCACGAGTCAACTTTACATCCAGAATTGTAAGGAAATAATTGTTAGACCCTAGGACCATCATTATTTTCTTCTGTAGGTTTTGTGTTTTGTGGTGTTTGGTTTGTTACAATCGGTTTGTTACATTCGTCAGGAAAATCTCATATGCACGTCCCAACGCGCATGATCGGCACGCAAAGAATTATTGGTGAAATAGGCGTAGTTTTACATGTAAAACAACAGCATGACGTTCAGCTTGCCAGCTGGATGTAAATTTGTTAACTGAACTCTTTTCTAAAGATGCATCGCGGTGTATTTTTCAAAATGGCGCTTGTAAACGTCACAGTGAACATCGCGCGAGACGACGACGAGAACATTTCGAGATTTGCGTGAACTGATTTGAGTATGCAAATACCCAATACAAATAAAACAACATTCTTGGACCGACATTTTTTATTGGTGTCTGAGTGCTGGCACAGTGCCGATCTATTTGGATACTTGAAATTACGATAAATCCTGAACAGTATCGGAGAAAGATATTAAGCAGTTTTTGAGAATGTCAGATATCGCAAATTACCCCAAAATAGTTGGAAATCAACCAAGCATAACAGTCTCAAGTTTGGAGCTTGAGTTTGTATAATGCATTTTATGAAATGGTTCACAACAAAGTTATCAAACCAACCTTTTTAGTCGTATCTGCTGGCAAAGCGCCGATCTGTTTGGATTAATCTTTCTGTAGAGGTATGATAAACAACAAATCAGAGAGAGAGGGAGAAAGGCATTTTTTAAGAATATCAGATAGGCCTATCACAATATACCAAAGATAGTTTGAAATCCAACCCGTGCTAGCTTCGTCCCAGTTGCCTCAGTGACCCCTATCAAATTGTTGTTGAACAGTATAAGTTGAATCTTGAGTTGGAATACTTTGGAAAAGGTTCACAACAACGTTCTCAAACCAACCTTGTTTTCGTATCTGCTGGCAAAGAGCCAATATCTGTGGTACTTACTACGATATACCTTTTTGTGTTAGTCTTTAAAGGGTTTGGGTATTTTTTGTAGGACACAAAACACAATGTCTACATACATACATTAAACATACACGGTTTGAAGATAATTATGACTTGCTGAGGTGCTGTAGTTGTTGAAAAATTATGAGTTTTCGTATCAGGAGCCGAAAGCATGTGCAACGTATATACAAACCGTGTAAGTTTAATGTGTGGACGTTGTGTTTTGTGTTCTACAACAAATACCAAACCCTTTAAAGGTAAAATATTCCTTTGTTTTTTTAACCGTTCGGTATTAAATTAGCCTATTGTTATTTGTTATTATATGTTCTTTAATACTATTATTATAGAATTATAAATTATCTAAATTGAATGCCTACCATAGAGCTATGATGCCTACCGAGCTTCTGTAACCAAGCAATGAGGTCGTCATGGTGATTCGTTGGCGTCATCATAATATGATTGTAGTTTACATAATATTTCGCATTATACGTTCCTGCTGATGTTTATGTCATTAAAAATTCAAACTACACCCAATAACTGTCGTCCGAATAAAAACCACCACTGTTAATATTAACCAAGACACTTGGATTGGTTGTTTCAAACACGCGCATGTAATCAAACACGCAAATTAAAAAATAAGCGCCAAATGAATCAATTCTTCTTTTCCAAAGTCCACTAATATTGATAAGTATTAACTATAAATAGTGGTGGACAACATCGCGGGTCGTAAATGTAGAATAGACCGTCATGTCTGGTGCGTATTTAAGTATTTTGGGGAATGAAAAGGTGTGTACGTTTCCGATTTAGAGATGAAAAAAGTATTGTAAAAAGCCTTGTGTGCCGTGTACCGAAAATTGCACCAATGTAACACCTACTCTGGTAACGGTTATCTTTATTTGGTGGTGAGGAGGGACAGGGATTTGGGGTAAAAACGCAAAGCTGCTCAGCGGCTTGCCATACATAAGATTGCCTCATATCTTCTTCTTCTTCTTCTAATTCTTCTTCTCTCCTTCTTCTTCTTTTTCTTATACATTGTAAGTGCTGCTTCATAAGTGAAGATTGTCTTATATCAGATGCTAGAATGGTTCCACTTTAGCAAAGGGTGTGATGCTTGTTGGCGGTGCTGACGTTCACGCTAGACGCGGCAGATTTATTATGCTGGGTATGGTAAAGTTTTGTTCCCAGCCGATAAAAAAAAATACCCATATAAAGTGGACCGGTCTAGTCTAGGATATCAAGGACCCTCTGGTTCAACTTGCTCTGAGCTTTGCAACTGAGAACTAACATGAAATACATAACGGGTGACTCTCCTAGGAGGACACATGGTTCATGACAGGTTAAATGTGACTTATCTTTGCTCCACAGTTTTCTGCTGATATAATAAAGCTTTATAATGGTGATGTACTTATTGAAGTGATGACGTCACACCAAGATCCGCTTGTTAGCCGCCATGGTAGATCACTTTTGCAGGTAAAGTTCAGAGAATTAAATTTTACACAATATTTGAACTACAGGGCGTTTCTTGTCTTTTTATGGCTTATTTAATTAAAATTTCAATCAACTCGCATTACAAAATGCACTGTTATTAAGAGGTCGTGCTTCTAAAAAGCAATTTCTGAAGTCCTGAATCTCATTTCTACTTTGTGCTTGTTTGTTTGTTTGTTTGTTTGTTTGTTTGTTTGTTTGTTTGTTTGTTTGTTTGTTTGTTTGTTTGTTTGTTTGTTTGTTTGTTTGTTTTGCTGTCCTGTTGTAACAACATTCCTGTTATGGGTAATTTGGTCAGTCCAAGTGATATTCTTATAACGAGTTTTGACCGTATACTTATGTTTATCTGAGGCAATTACATTTATACGTTTTTGCTAAACATGCAATCCCGTCATGACATTGGCCTTAATAAACGTATTTAAAGGCAGTGGACACTATTGGTAATTACTCAAAATATTTATCATCATAAAACTTTTCTTGATTACAAGTAATGGGGAGAGATGGATGGTATAAAACATTGTGAGAAACGGCTCCCTCTGAAGTGACGTAGTTTTCGAGAAAGAGGTAATTTTCCACGAATTTGATTTCGAGACCTCAAGTTTAGAATTTGAGGTCTCGAAATCAAGCATCAGAAAGCACACAAATTCGTGTGACATGGTTGTTTTTTCTTTCATTATTATCTCGCAAGTTCGAAGACCGATTGAGCTCAAATTTTCACAGGTTTGTTATTATATGCATATGTTGAGATACACCAACTGTGAAGACTAGTCTTTGACAATTACCAATAGTGTCCACTGCCTTTAATTTGAGCAGGGGTGAGAGTAATTGATAACAAGAATGGCCGTAACTTGTACATTGAAATGATGGCGGTTGCCGTGTTCAATAAAATCCTATATGGTTATAATTTTCTAGAAGCTTTGTGGAACAAGATCTTCTGTCTGGAGAAGAATATCAAAGAGCCGGACCTTTAGAATTTGGAGAAAAAATGCATTATTTGTGTGTTTACCACACAGACCTAAAAAAATAAATTAAAAAAAAATATTTAAAAAATTTTTTAAAAATAAGATACAAGTCCATTAACGAGTCTCTATCTTGATTTAAGTGAAGTCAAGGTCTCGCATAACCTAACCAATAACTCTAATTGTCTTGCCCCTACTCAGAACGCAAAAGCAACCACAGCACCTCCCGCCACACCGCAGATAGCTAACAGAGCCCCATCTTACAGTGAAGACTACCCTGTCATCTTCAATATCATCTTATGGATGGTGATCATCTTGGCCTTAGCTATTTATGTTGTAGCTTATGGATTAGGAACTCTAGATCCTGGAGATACTATCATTTACAGGATGACAAGTCAAAGGATGAAGATCGATTAGGATTGGATGGGATTATATTAGATTAACTTAATCTCGTTGGTGTTTTTGTTTTGTTCCAGATTAATGTGGTATTATTATTAAACATTCCTAACTTTATTTTGATGATGATTTTATATAAATTAAGGTAGGGTCATAGAATGGTCGTCAATATAATGCTAATTTATAGGCCAAAAATAACAAGAAAGATACAACAAAAGTCAGATGTGAAAGTTTCAGCCGAATACAGTGTTGAGATAAGTGTCGAGAATACATAACAAAAACTCGCCATCAGAACGTAGAACCCACGTAGCAATGTGCGCGTGTTCCAACCACACTTTCAAAAACGATGAAACACTTTTACCGTCTTTTTAATAACAAGTAAGCTTTCATATGCAGAAATTACAACAAAAACGGAATCATTACCAGTTTATGAACCATAACCTTTAGGTAAATTTACCCATTACAAGTGAAAGCATTTGTTACTGATAACATAGAAAAGTAAG